>NW_026689909.1:0-54208 GCF_943734765.1 Anopheles ziemanni | reverse complement strand
TTCATTTAAAGTCACTTTACTTTAAGCACCTTCTAAACACCATTTTGCATCGTCTCATTCTCTTTAAAGTCACTTTAACCACCTTCTAAACACCATTTTGCATCGTCTCATTCTCTTTAAAGTCACTTTAAGCACCTTCTAACCACCATTTTGCATCGTCTCATTCTCTTTAAATTCTCTTTAAGCACCTTCTAAACCTCATTTTGCATCGTCTCATTCTCTTTAAAGTCACTTTAAGCACCTTCTAAACACCATTTTGCATCGTCTTATTCTCTTTAAAGTCACTTTAAGCACCTTCCAAACACCATTTTGCATCGTCTCATTCTCTTTAAAGTCACTTTAAGCACCTTCTAAACACCATTTTGCATCGTCTCATTCTCTTTAAAGTCACTTTAAGCACCTTCTAAACACCATTTTGCATCGTCTCATTCTCTTTAAAGTCATTTTAAGCACCTTCTAAACCTCATTTTGCATCGTCTCATTCTCTTTAAAGTCATTTTCAGCACCTTCTAAACACCATTTTGCATCGTCTTATTCTCTTTAAAGTCACTTTAAGCACCTTCTAAACACCATTTTGCATCGTCTCATTCTCTTTAAAGTCACTTTAAGCACCTTCTAAACACCATTTTGCATCGTCTCATTCTCTTTAAAGTCATTTTAAGCACCTTCTAAACCTCATTTTGCATCGTCTCATTCTCTTTAAAGTCACTTTAAGCACCTTCTAAACACCATTTTGCAATCGTCTTATTCTCTTAAAGTCACTTTAAGCACCTTCTAAACACCATTTTGCATCGTCTTATTCTCTTTAAAGTCACTTTAAGCACCTTCTAAACACCATTTTGCATCGTCTCATTCTCTTTAAAGTCACTTTAAGCACCTTCTAAACACCATTTTGCATCGTCTCATTCTCTTTTAAAGTCATTTTAAGCACCTTCTAAACCTCATTTTGCATCGTCTCATTCTCTTTAAAGTCACTTTAAGCACCTTCTAAACACCATTTTGCATCGTCTTATTCTCTTTAAAGTCACTTTAAGCACCTTCTAAACACCATTTTGCATCGTCTCATTCTCTTTAAAGTCACTTTAAGCACCTTCTAAACACCATTTTGCATCGTCTCATTCTCTTTAAAGTCATTTTAAGCACCTTCTAAACCTCATTTTGCATCGTCTCATTCTCTTTAAAGTCACTTTAAGCACCTTCTAAACACCATTTTGCATCGTCTTATTCTCTTTAAAGTCACTTTAAGCACCTTCTAAACACCATTTTGCATCGTCTCATTCTCTTTAAAGTCACTTCTAAACACCATTTTGCATCGTCTCATTCTCTTTAAAGTCACTTTAAGCACCTTTTAACCTCATTTTGCATCGTATCATTCTCTTTAAAGTCACTTTAAGCACCTTCTAAACACCATTTTGCATCGTCTCATTCTCTTAAAGTCATTTTAAGCACCTTCTAAACTCATTTTGCATCGTCTCATTCTCTTTAAAGTCACTTTAAGCACCTTCTAAACACCATTTTGCATCGTCCTTATTCTCTTTAAAGTCACTTTAAGCACCTTCTAAACACCATTTTGCATCGTCTCATTCTCTTTAAAGTCACTTTAAGCACCTTCTAAACACCATTTGCATCGTCTCATTCTCTTTAAAGTCACTTAAGCACCTTCTAAACACCATTTTGCATCGTCTCATTCTCTTTAAAGTCACTTTAAGCACCTTCTAAACCTCATTTTGCATCGTCTCATTCTCTTTAAAGTCACTTTAAGCACCTTCTAAACACCATTTTGCATCGTCTCATTCTCTTTAAAGTCTCTTTAAGCACCTTCTAAACCTCATTTTGCATCGTCTCATTCTCTTAAAGTCACTTTAAGCACCTTCTTAACACCATTTTGCATCGTCTCATTCATTTAAAGTCACTTTAAGCACCTTCTAAACACCATTTTGCATCGTCTCATTCTCTTTAAAGTCACTTTAACCACCTTCTAAACACCATTTTGCATCGTCTCATTCTCTTTAAAGTCACTTTAAGCACCTTCTAAACACCATTTTGCATCGTCTCATTCTCTTTAAAGTCACTTTAAGCACCTTCTAAACACCATTTTGCATCGTCTCATTCTCTTTAAAGTCACTTTAAGCACCTTCTTAACACCATTTTGCATCGTCTCATTCTCTTTAAAGTCACTTTAAGCACCTTCTAAATTTCATTTTTCATCGTCTCATTCTCTTTAAAGTCACTTTAAGCACCTTCTAAACACCATTTTGCATCGTCTCATTCTCTTTAAAGTCACTTTAAGCACCTTCTAAACACCATTTTGCATCGTCTCATTCTCTTTAAAGTCACTTTAAGCACCTTCTAAACACCATTTTGCATCGTCTCATTCTCTTTAAAGTCACTTTAAGCACCTTCTAAACACCATTTTGCATCGTCTCATTCTCTTTAAAGTCACTTTAAGCACCTTCTAAGCACCATTTTGCATCGTCTCATTCTCTTTAAAGTCACTTTAAGCACCTTCTAAACCTCATTTTGCATCGTCTCATTCTCTTTAAAGTCACTTTCAGCACCTTCTAAACCTCATTTTACATCGTCTCATTCTCTTTAAAGTCACTTTAAGCACCTTCTTAACACCATTTTGCATCGTCTCATTCTTTTTAAAGTCACTTTAAGCACCTTATAAACACCATTTTGCATCGTCTCATTCTCTTTAAAGTCACTTTAAGCACCTTATAAACACAATTTTGCATCGTCTCATTCTCTTTAAAGTCACTTTAAGCACCTTCTAAACACCATTTTGCATCGTCTCATTCTCTTTAAAGTCACTTTAAGCACCTTCTAAACCTCATTTTGCATCGTCTCATTCTCTTTAAAGTCACTTTAAGCACCTTCTAAACACCATTTTGCATCGTCTCATTCTCTTTAAAGTCACTTTAAGCACCTTCTAAACACCATTTTGCATCGTCTCATTCTCGTTAAAGTCACTTTAAGCACCTTCTTAACACCATTTTGCATCGTCTCATTCTCTTTAAAGTCACTTTAAGCACCTTCTTAACACCATTTTGCATCGTCTCATTCTCTTTGAAGTCACTTTAAGCAGCTTATAAACACCATTTTGCATCGTCTCATTCTCTTTAAAGTCACTTTAAGCACCTTCTTAACACCATTTTGCATCGTCTCATTCTCTTTAAAGTCACTTTAAGCACCTTCTTAACACCATTTTGCATCGTCTCATTCTCTATAAAGTCACTTTAAGCACCCTGTAAACACCATTTTGCATCGTCTCATTCTCTTTAAAGTCACTTTAAGCACCTTCTTAACACCATTTTGCATCGTCTCATTCTCTTTAAAGTCACTTTAAGCACCTTCTAAACACCATTTTGCATCGTCTCATTCTCTTTAAAGCCACTTTAAGCACCTTCTAAACACCATTTTGCATCGTCTCACTCTCTTTAAAGTCACTTTAAGCACCTTCTTAACACCATTTTGCATCGTCTCATTCTCTTTAAAGTCACTTTAAGCACCTTCTAAACCTCATTTTGCATCGTCTCATTCTCTTTAAAGTCACTTTAAGCACCTTCTAAACACCATTTTGCATCGTCTCATTCTCTTTAAAGTCACTTTAAGCACCTTCTAAACACCATTTTGCATCGTCTCATTCTCTTTAAAGTCACTTTAAGCACCTCCTAAACACCATTTTACATCGTCTCATTCTCTTTAAATTCACTTTAAGCACCTTCTAAAAACCATTTTGCATCATCTAATTCTCTTTAAAGTCACTTTAAGCATCTTCTTAGCACCATTTTGCATCGTCTCATTCTCTTTAAAGTCACTTTAAGCACCTTCTAAACACCATTTTGCATCGTCTCATTCTCTTTAAAGTCACTTTAAGCACCTTCTAAGCACCATTTTGCATCGTCTCATTCTCTTTAAAGTCACTTTAAGCACCTTCTAAACCTCATTTTGCATCGTCTCATTCTCTTTAAAGTCACTTTAAGCACCTTCTAACCTAATTTTGCATCGTCTCATTCTCTTTGAAGTCACTTTAAGCAGCTTATAAACACCATTTTGCATCGTCTCATTCTCGTTAAAGTCACTTTAAGCACCTTCTTAACACCATTTTGCATCGTCTCATTCTCTTTAAAGTCACTTTAAGCACCTTCTTAACACCATTTTGCATCGTCTCATTCTCTTTGAAGTCACTTTAAGCAGCTTATAAACACCATTTTGCATCGTCTCATTCTCTTTAAAGTCACTTTAAGCACCTTCTTAACACCATTTTGCATCGTCTCATTCTCTTTAAAGTCACTTTAAGCACCTTCTTAACACCATTTTGCATCGTCTCATTCTCTATAAAGTCACTTTAAGCACCTTGTAAACACCATTTTGCATCGTCTCATTCTCTTTAAAGTCACTTTAAGCACCTTCTTAACACCATTTTGCATCGTCTCATTCTCTTTAAAGTCACTTTAAGCACCTTCTTAACACCATTTTGCATCGTCTCATTCTCTTTGAAGTCACTTTAAGCAGCTTATAAACACCATTTTGCATCGTCTCATTCTCTTTAAAGTCACTTTAAGCACCTTCTTAACACCATTTTGCATCGTCTCATTCTCTTTAAAGTCACTTTAAGCACCTTCTTAACACCATTTTGCATCGTCTCATTCTCTTTAAAGTCACTTTAAGCACCTTCTAAACCTCATTTTGCATCGTCTCATTCTCTTTAAAGTCACTTTAAGCACCTTCTAAACACCATTTTGCATCGTCTCATTCTCTTTAAAGTCACTTTAAGCACCTTCTAAACACCATTTTGCATCGTCTCATTCTCTTTAAAGTCACTTTAAGCACCTGCTAAACCTCATTTTGCATCGTCTCATTCTCTTTAAAGTCACTTTAAGCACCTTCTAAACCTCATTTTGCATCGTCTCATTCTCTTTAAAGTCACTTGAAGCACCTTCTAAACACCATTTTGCATCGTCTCATTCTCTTTAAAGTCACTTTAAGCACCTTCTAAACCTCATTTTGCATCGTCTCATTCTCTTTAAAGTCACTTTAAGCACCTTCTCAACCTCATTTTGCATCGTCTCATTCTCTTTAAAGTCACTTTAAGCACCTTCTAAACACCATTTTGCATCGTCTCATTCTCTCTAATGTCACTTTAAGCACCTTCTAAACACCATTTTGCATCGTCTCATTCTCTTTAAAGTCACTTTAAGCACCTGCTAAACCTCATTTTGCATCGTCTCATTCTCTTTAAAGTCACTTTAAGCACCTTCTAAACCTCATTTTGCATCGTCTCATTCTCTTTAAAGTCACTTTAAGCACCTTCTAAACCTCATTTTGCATCGTCTCATTCTCTTTAAAGTCACTTTAAGCACCTTATAAACACCATTTTGCATCGTCTCATTCTCTTTAAAGCCACTTTCAGCACCTTCTAAACCTCATTTTGCATCGTCTCATTCTCTTTAAAGTCACTTTACGCACCTTCTAAACACCATTTTGCATCGTCTCATTCTCTTTAAAGTCACTTAAAGCACCTTCTAAACACCATTTTGCATCGTCTCATTCTCTTTAAAGTCACTTTAAGCACCTTCTAAACCTCATTTTGCATTGACTCATTCTCTTTAAAGTCACTTTAAGCACCTTCTAAACCTCATTTTGCATCGTCTCATTCTCTTTAAAGTCACTTTAAGCACCTTCTCAACCTCATTTTGCATCGTCTCATTCTCTTTAAAGTCACTTTAAGCACCTTCTAAACACCATTTTGCATCGTCTCATTCTCTTTAAAGCCACTTTCAGCACCTTCTAAACCTCATTTTGCATCGTCTCATTCTCTTTAAAGTCACTTTAAGCACCTTCTAAACACCATTTTGCATCGTCTCATTCTCTCTAACGTCACTTTAAACACCTTCTAAACACCATTTTGCATCGTCTCATTCTCTTTAAAGTCACTTTAAACACCTTCCAAACACCATTTTCCATCGTCTCATTCTCTTTAAAGTCACTTTAAGCACCTTCTAAACACCATTTTGCATCGTCTCATTCTCTTTAAAGTCACTTTCAGCACCTTCTAAACACCATTTTGCATCGTCTCATTCTCTTTAAAGTCACTTTCAGCACCTTCTAAACACCATTTTGCATCGTCTCATTCTCTTTAAAGTCACTTTAAGCACCTTCTAAACCTCATTTTGCATCGTCTCATTCTCTTTAAAGTCACTTTAAGCACCTTCTAAACCTCATTTTGCATCGTCTCATTCTCTTTAAAGTCACTTTAAGCACCTTCTAAACCTCATTTTGCATCGTCTCATTCTCTTTAAAGTCACTTTAAGCACCTTCTAAACCTCATTTTGCATCGTCTCATTCTCTTTAAAGTCACTTTAAGCACCTTCTAAACCTCATTTTGCATCGTCTCATTCTCACTAAAAACACTTTGAACACCTTCTAAACCTCATTTTGCATAGTCTCATTCTCTTTAAAGTCACTTTAAGCACCTTCTAAACACCATTTTGCATCGTCTCATTCTCTTTAAAGTCACTTTAAGCACCTTCTAAACCTCATTTTGCATCGTCTCATTCTCTCTAAAGTCACTTTAAGCACCTTCTAAACACCATTTTGCATCCTCTCATCCTCTTTTAAGTCACTTTAAGCACCTTCTAAACCTCATTTTGCATCGTCTCATTCTCTTAAAAGTCACTTTAAGCACCTTCTAAACACCATTTTGCATCGTCTCATTCTCTTTAAAGTCACTTTAAGCACCTTCTAAACACCATTTTGCATCGTCTCATTCTCTTTAAAGTCACTTTAAGCACCTTCTAAACACCATTTTGCATCGTCTCATTCTCTTTAAAGTCACTTTAAGCACCTTCTAAACACCATTTTGCATCGTCTCATTCTCTTTAAAGTCACTTTAAGCACCTTCTAAACCTCATTTTTCATCGTCTCATTCTCTTTAAAGTCACTTTAAGCACCTTCTAAACACCATTTTGCATCGTCTCATTCTCTTTAAAGTCACTTTAAGCACCTTCTAAACCTCATTTTGCATCGTCTCATTCTCTTTAAAGTCACTTTAAGCACCTTCTAAACCTCATTTTGCATCGTCTCATTCTCTTTAAAGTCACTTTAAGCACCTTCTAAACACCATTTTGCATCGTCTCATTCTCTTTAAAGTCACTTTAAGCACCTTCTTAACACCATTTTGCATCGTCTTATTCTCTTTAAAGTCACTTTAAGCACCTTCTAAACACCATTTTGCATCGTCTCATTCTCTTTAAAGTCACTTTAAGCACCTTCTAAACCTCATTTTGCATCGTCTCATTCTCTTTAAAGTCACTTTAAGCACCTTCTAAACCTCATTTTGCATCGTCTCATTCTCTTTAAAGTCACTTTAAGCACCTTCTAAACCTCATTTTGCATCGTCTCATTCTCTTTAAAGTCACTTTAAGCACCTTCTAAACACCATTTTGCATCGTCTCATTCTCTTTAAAGTCACTTTAAGCACCTTCTTAACACCATTTTGCATCGTCTTATTCTCTTTAAAGTCACTTTAAGCACCTTCTAAACACCATTTTGCATCGTCTCATTCTCTTTAAAGTCACTTTAAGCACCTTCTAAACCTCATTTTGCATCGTCTCATTCTCTTTAAAGTCACTTTAAGCACCTTCCTAACCTCATTTTGCATCGTCTTATTCTCTTTAAAGTCACTTTAAGCACCTTCTAAACATCATTTTGCATCGTCTCATTCGCTCTAAAGTCACTTTAAGCACCTTCTAAACACCACTTTGCATCGTCTCATTCTCTTTAAAGTCACTTTAAGCACCTTCTAAACACCATTTTGCATCGTCTCATTCTCTTTAAAGTCACTTTAAGCACCTTCTAAACACCATTTTGCATCGTCTCATTCTCTTTAAAGTCACTTTAAGCACCTTCTAAACACCATTTTGCATCGTCTCATTCTCTTTAAAGTCACTTTAAGCACCTTCTAAACACCATTTTGCATCGTCTCATTCTCTTTAAAGTCACTTTAAGCACCTTCTAAACACCATTTTGCATCGTCTCATTCTCTTTAAAGTCACTTTAAGCACCTTCTAAACACCATTTTGCATCGTCTCATTCTCTTTAAAGTCACTTTCAGCACCTTCTAAACACCATTTTGCATCGTCTCATTCTCTTTAAAGTCACTTTAAGCACCTTCTAAACACCATTTTGCATCGTCTCATTCTCTTTAAAGTCACTTTAAGCACCTTCTTAACACCATTTTGCATCGTCTCATTCTCTTTAAAGTCACTTTTAGCACCTTCTAAACACCATTTTGCATCGTCTCATTCTCTTTAAAGTCACTTTAAGCACCTTCTTAACACCATTTTGCATCGTCTCATTCTCTTTAAAGTCACTTTAAGCACCTTCTTAACACCATTTTGCATCGTCTCATTCTCTTTAAAGTCACTTTAAGCACCTTCTAAACACCATTTTGCATCGTCTCATTCTCTTTAAAGTCACTTTAAGCACCTTCTTAACACCATTTTGCATCGTCTCATTCTCTTTAAAGTCACTTTTAGCACCTTCTAAACACCATTTTGCATCGTCTCATTCTCTTTAAAGTCACTTTAAGCACCTTCTTAACACCATTTTGCATCGTCTTATTCTCTTTAAAGTCACTTTAAGCACCTTCTAAACACCATTTTGCATCGTCTCATTCTCTTTAAAGTCACTTTAAGCACCTTCTAAACCTCATTTTGCATCGTCTCATTCTCTTTAAAGTCACTTTAAGCACCTTCTAAACACCATTTTGCATCGTCTCATTCTCTTTAAAGTCACTTTAAGCACCTTCTAAACACCATTTTGCATCGTCTCATTCTCTCTAAAGTCACTTTAAGCACCTTCTAAACCTCATTTTGCATCGTCTCATTCTCTTTAAAGTCACTTTAAGCACCTTCTAAACCTCATTTTGCATCGTCTCATTCTATCTAACGTCGCTTTAAGCACCTTCTAAACACCATTTTGCATCGTCTCATTCTCTTTAAAGTCACTTTAAGCACCTTCTAAACACCATTTTGCATCGTCTCATTCTCTCTAAAGTCACTTTAAGCACCTTCTAAACCTCATTTTGCATCGTCTCATTCTCTTTAAAGTCACTTTAAGCACCTTCTAAACCTCATTTTGCATCGTCTCATTCTATCTAACGTCGCTTTAAGCACCTTCTAAACACCATTTTGCATTGTCTCATTCTCTTTAAAGTCACTTTAAGCACCTTCTAAACACCATTTTGCATCGTCTCATTCTCTTTAAAGTCACTTTAAGCACCTTCTGAACCTCATTTTGCATCGTCTCATTCTCTTTAAAGTCACTTTCAGCACCTTCTAAACACCATTTTGCATCGTCTCATTCTCTTTAAAGTCACTTTAAGCACCTTCTAAACCTCATTTTGCATCGTCTCATTCTCTTTAAAGTCACTTTAAGCACCTTCCTAACCTCATTTTGCATCGTCTTATTCTCTTTAAAGTCACTTTAAGCACCTTCTAAACATCATTTTGCATCGTCTCATTCGCTCTAAAGTCACTTTAAGCACCTTCTAAACACCACTTTGCATCGTCTCATTCTCTTTAAAGTCACTTTAAGCACCTTCTAAACACCATTTTGCATCGTCTCATTCTCTTTAAAGTCACTTTAAGCACCTTCTAAACACCATTTTGCATCGTCTCATTCTCTTTAAAGTCACTTTAAGCACCTTCTAAACACCATTTTGCATCGTCTCATTCTCTTTAAAGTCACTTTAAGCACCTTCTAAACACCATTTTGCATCGTCTCATTCTCTTTAAAGTCACTTTAAGCACCTTCTAAACACCACTTTGCATCGTCTCATTCTCTTTAAAGTCACTTTAAGCACCTTCTAAACACCATTTTGCATCGTCTCATTCTCTTTAAAGTCACTTTAAGCACCTTCTAAACACCATTTTGCATCGTCTCATTCTCTTTAAAGTCACTTTAAGCACCTTCTAAACACCATTTTGCATCGTCTCATTCTCTTTAAAGTCACTTTAAGCACCTTCTAAACACCATTTTGCATCGTCTCATTCTCTTTAAAGTCACTTTAAGCACCTTCTAAACACCATTTTGCATCGTCTCATTCTCTTTAAAGTCACTTTAAGCACCTTCTAAACACCATTTTGCATCGTCTCATTCTCTTTAAAGTCACTTTAAGCACCTTCTAAACACCATTTTGCATCGTCTCATTCTCTTTAAAGTCACTTTAAGCACCTTCTAAACACCATTTTGCATCGTCTCATTCTCTTTAAAGTCACTTTAAGCACCTTCTAAACACCATTTTGCATCGTCTCATTCTCTTTAAAGTCACTTTAAGCACCTTCTTAACACCATTTTGCATCGTCTCATTCTCTTTAAAGTCACTTTTAGCACCTTCTAAACACCATTTTGCATCGTCTCATTCTCTTTAAAGTCACTTTAAGCACCTTCTTAACACCATTTTGCATCGTCTTATTCTCTTTAAAGTCACTTTAAGCACCTTCTAA
Source organism: Anopheles ziemanni (assembly GCF_943734765.1). NCBI lineage: Eukaryota > Metazoa > Arthropoda > Insecta > Diptera > Culicidae > Anopheles > Anopheles ziemanni. The sequence goes on along the minus strand of NW_026689909.1, from coordinate 43,694 downwards.
ACACCATTTTGCACCGTCTCATTCTCTTTAAAGTCACTTTAAGCACCTTCTAAACCTCATTTTGCATCGTCTCATTCTCTTTAAAGTCACTTTAAGCACCTTCTAAACACCATTTTGCATCGTCTCATTCTCTTTAAAGTCACTTTAAGCACCTTCTAAACACCATTTTGCATCGTCTCATTCTCTCTAAAGTCACTTTAAGCACCTTCTAAACCTCATTTTGCATCGTCTCATTCTCTTTAAAGTCACTTTAAGCACCTTCTAAACCTCATTTTGCATCGTCTCATTCTATCTAACGTCGCTTTAAGCACCTTCTAAACACCATTTTGCATCGTCTCATTCTCTTTAAAGTCACTTTAAGCACCTTCTAAACACCATTTTGCATCGTCTCATTCTCTTTAAAGTCACTTTAAGCACCTTCTTAACACCATTTTGCATCGTCTCATTCTCTTTAAAGTCACTTTAAGCACCTTCTTAACACCATTTTGCATCGTCTCATTCACTTTAAAGTCACTTTAAGCACCTTCTAAACACCTTTTTGCATCGTCCCATTCTCTTCAAAGTCACTTTAAGCACCTTCTTAACACCATTTTGCATCGTCTTATTCTCTTTAAAGTCACTTTAAGCACCTTCTAAACACCATTTTGCACCGTCTCATTCTCTTTAAAGTCACTTTAAGCACCTTCTAAACACCATTTTGCATCGTCTCATTCTCTTTAAAGTCACTTTAAGCACCTTCTAAACACCATTTTGCATCGTCTCATTCTCTTTAAAGTCACTTTAAGCACCTTCTACACCTCATTTTGCATCGTCTCATTCTCTTTAAAGTCACTTTAAGCACCTTCTAAACACCATTTTGCATCGTCTCATTCTCTCTAAAGTCACTTTAAGCACCTTCTAAACCTCATTTTGCATCGTCTCATTCTCTTTAAAGTCACTTTAGGCACCTTCTAAACACCATTTTGCATCGTCTCATTCTCTTTAAAGTCACTTTGAGCACCTTCTAAACACCATTTTGCATCGTCTCATTCTCTTTAAAGTCACTTTAAGCACCTTCTAAACACCATTTTGCATCGTCTCATTCTCTTTAAAGTCACTTTAAGCACCTTCTTAACACCATTTTGCATCGTCTTATTCTCTTTAAAGTCACTTTAAGCACCTTCTAAACACCATTTTGCACCGTCTCATTCTCTTTAAAGTCACTTTAAGCACCTTCTAAACACCATTTTGCATCGTCTCATTCTCTTTAAAGTCACTTTAAGCACCTTCTAAACACCATTTTGCATCGTCTCATTCTCTTTAAAGTCACTTTAAGCACCTTCTACACCTCATTTTGCATCGTCTCATTCTCTTTAAAGTCACTTTAAGCACCTTCTAAACACCATTTTGCATCGTCTCATTCTCTCTAAAGTCACTTTAAGCACCTTCTAAACCTCATTTTGCATCGTCTCATTCTCTTTAAAGTCACTTTAAGCACCTTCTAAACACCATTTTGCATCGTCTCATTCTCTTTAAAGTCACTTTGAGCACCTTCTAAACACCATTTTGCATCGTCTCATTCTCTTTAAAGTCACTTTAAGCACCTTCTAAACCTCATTTTGCATCGTCTCATTCTCTTTAAAGTCACTTTAAGCACCTTCTAAACCTCATTTTGCATCGTCTCATTCTCACTAAAGTCACTTTGAACACCTTCTAAACCTCATTTTGCATAGTCTCATTCTCTTTAAAGTCACTTTAAGCACCTTCTAAACACCATTTTGCATCGTCTCATTCTCTTTAAAGTCACTTTAAGCACCTTCTAAACCTCATTTTGCATCGTCTCATTCTCTCTAAAGTCACTTTAAGCACCTTCTAAACACCATTTTGCATCGTCTCATCCTCTTTTAAGTCACTTTAAGCACCTTCTAAACCTCATTTTGCATCGTCTCATTCTCTTTAAAGTCACTTTAAGCACCTTCTAAACACCATTTTGCATCGTCTCATTCTCTTTAAAGTCACTTTAAGCACCTTCTAAACACCATTTTGCATCGTCTCATTCTCTTTAAAGTCACTTTAAGCACCTTCTAAACACCATTTTGCATCGTCTCATTCTCTTTAAAGTCACTTTAAGCACCTTCTAAACACCATTTTGCATCGTCTCATTCTCTTTAAAGTCACTTTAAGCACCTTCTAAACACCATTTTGCATCGTCTCATTCTCTTTAAAGTCACTTTAAGCACCTTCTAAACACCATTTTGCATCGTCTCATTCTCTTTAAAGTCACTTTCAGCACCTTCTAAACACCATTTTGCATCGTCTCATTCTCTTTAAAGTCACTTTAAGCACCTTCTAAACCTCATTTTGCATCGTCTCATTCTCTTTAAAGTCACTTTAAGCACCTTCTAAACACCATTTTGCATCGTCTCATTCTCTTTAAAGTCACTTTAAGCACCTTCTTAACACCATTTTGCATCGTCTTATTCTCTTTAAAGTCACTTTAAGCACCTTCTAAACACCATTTTGCATCGTCTCATTCTCTTTAAAGTCACTTTAAGCACCTTCTAAACCTCATTTTGCATCGTCTCATTCTCTTTAAAGTCACTTTAAGCACCTTCCTAACCTCATTTTGCATCGTCTTATTCTCTTTAAAGTCACTTTAAGCACCTTCTAAACATCATTTTGCATCGTCTCATTCGCTCTAAAGTCACTTTAAGCACCTTCTAAACACCACTTTGCATCGTCTCATTCTCTTTAAAGTCACTTTAAGCACCTTCTAAACACCATTTTGCATCGTCTCATTCTCTTTAAAGTCACTTTAAGCACCTTCTAAACCTCATTTTGCATCGTCTCTTTCTCTCTAACGTCACTATAAGCACCTTCTAAACCTCATTTTGCATCGTCTCATTCTCTTTAAAGTCACTTTAAGCACCTTCTAAACACCATTTTGCATCGTCTCATTCTCTTTAAAGTCACTTTAAGCACCTTCTAAACCTCATTTTGCATCGTCTCATTCTCTTTAAAGTCACTTTAAGCACCTTCTAAACCTCATTTTGCATCGTCTCTTTCTCTCTAACGTCACTTTAAGCACCTTCTAAACCTCATTTTGCATCGTCTCATTCTCTTTAAAGTCACTTTAAGCTCCTTTCAAGCACCATTTTGCATCGTCTCATTCTCTTTAAAGTCACTTTAAGCACCTTCTAAACCTCATTTTGCATCGTCTCATTCTCTTTAAAGTCACTTTAAGCACCTTCTAAACCTCATTTTGCATCGTCTCATTCTCTTTAAAGTCACTTTAAGCACCTTCTAAACCTCATTTTGCATCGTCTCTTTCTCTCTAACGTCACTTTAAGCACCTTCTAAACCTCATTTTGCATCGTCTCATTCTCTTTAAAGTCACTTTAAGCACCTTCTAAACCTCATTTTGCATCGTCTCATTCTCTTTAAAGTCACTTTAAGCACCTTCTAAACCTCATTTTGCATCGTCTCTTTCTCTCTAACGTCACTTTAAGCACCTTCTAAACCTCATTTTGCATCGTCTCATTCTCTTTAAAGTCACTTTAAGCACCTTCTAAGCAGCATTTTGCATCGTCTCATTCTCTTTAAAGTCACTTTAAGCACCTTCTAAACCTCATTTTGCATCGTCTCATTCTCTTTAAAGTCACTTTAAGCACCTTCTAAACCTCATTTTGCATCGTCTCATTCTCCTTAAAGTCACTTTAAGCACCTTCTAAACCTCATTTTGCATCGTCTCTTTCTCTCTAACGTCACTTTAAGCACCTTCTAAACCTCATTTTGCATCGTCTCATTCTCTTTAAAGTCACTTTAAGCACCTTCTAAACACCATTTTGCATCGTCTCATTCTCTTTAAAGTCACTTTAAGCACCTTCTAAACCTCATTTTGCATCGTCTCATTCTCTTTAAAGTCACTTTATGCACCTTCTAAACCTCATTTTGCATCGTCTCATTCTCTTTAAAGTCACTTTAAGCACCTTCTAAACACCATTTTGCATCGTCTCATTCTCTTTAAAGTCACTTTAAGCACCTTCTAAACACCATTTTGCATCGTCTCATTCTCATTAAAGTCACTTTAAGCACCTTCTAAGCAGCATTTTGCATCGTCTCATTCTCTTTAAAGTCACTTTAAGCACCTTCTAAACCTCATTTTGCATCGTCTCATTCTCCTTAAAGTCACTTTAAGCACCTTCTAAACCTCATTTTGCATCGTCTCTTTCTCTCTAACGTCACTTTAAGCACCTTCTAAACCTCATTTTGCATCGTCTCATTCTCTTTAAAGTCACTTTAAGCACCTTCTAAACACCATTTTGCATCGTCTCTTTCTCTCTAACGTCACTTTAAGCACCTTCTAAACCTCATTTTGCATCGTCTCATTCTCTTTAAAGTCACTTTAAGCACCTTCTAAACCTCATTTTGCATCGTCTCATTCTCTTTAAAGTCACTTTAAGCACCTTCTAAACCTCATTTTGCATCGTCTCTTTCTCTCTAACGTCACTTTAAGCACCTTCTAAACCTCATTTTGCATCGTCTCATTCTCTTTAAAGTCACTTTAAGCACCTTCTAAGCAGCATTTTGCATCGTCTCATTCTCTTTAAAGTCACTTTAAGCACCTTCTAAACCTCATTTTGCATCGTCTCATTCTCTTTAAAGTCACTTTAAGCACCTTCTAAACCTCATTTTGCATCGTCTCATTCTCTTTAAAGTCATTTTAAGCACCGTCTAAACACCATTTTGCATCGTCTCATTCTCTTTAAAGTCACTTTAAGCACCTTCTACACACCATTTTGCATCGTCTCATTCTCTTTAAAGTCACTTTAAGCACCTTCTAAACACCATTTTGCATCGTCTCATTCTCTTTAAAGTCACTTTAAGCACCTTCTAAACACCATTTTGCATCGTCTCATTCTCTTTAAAGTCACTTTAAGCACCTTCTAAACCTCATTTTGCATCGTCTCATTCTCTTTAAAGTCACTTTAAGCACCTTCTAAACACCATTTTGCATCGTCTCATTCTCTTTAAAGTCACTTTAAGCACCTTCTAAACACCATTTTGCATCGTCTCATTCTCTTTAAAGTCACTTAAAGCACCTTCTAAGCACCATTTTGCATCGTCTCATTCTCTTTCAAGTCACTTTAAGCACCTTCTAAACACCATTTTGCATCGTCTCATTCTCTTTAAAGTCACTTTAAGCACCTTCTAAACCTCATTTTGCATCGTCTCTTTCTCTCTAACGTCACTTTAAGCACCTTCTAAACCTCATTTTGCATCGTCTCATTCTCTTTACAGTCACTTTAAGCACCTTCTAAACCTCATTTTGCATCGTCTCATTCTCTTTAAAGTCACTTTAAGCACCTTCTAAACCTCATTTTGCATCGTCTCATTCTCTTTAAAGTCACTTTAAGCACCTTCTAAACCTCATTTTGCATCGTCTCTTTCTCTCTAACGTCACTTTAAGCACCTTCTAAACCTCATTTTGCATCGTCTCATTCTCTTTAAAGTCACTTTAAGCACCTTCTAAGCACCATTTTGCATCGTCTCATTCTCTTTAAAGTCACTTTAAGCACCTTCTAAACCTCATTTTGCATCGTCTCATTCTCTTTAAAGTCACTTTAAGCACCTTCTAAACCTCATTTTGCATCGTCTCATTCTCTTTAAAGTCACTTTAAGCACCTTCTAAACCTCATTTTGCATCGTCTCTTTCTCTCTAACGTCACTTTAAGCACCTTCTAAACCTCATTTTGCATCGTCTCATTCTCTTTAAAGTCACTTTAAGCACCTTCTAAACCTCATTTTGCATCGTCTCATTCTCTTTAAAGTCACTTTAAGCACCTTCTAAACCTCATTTTGCATCGTCTCATTCTCTTTAAAGTCACTTTAAGCACCTTCTAAACCTCATTTTGCATCGTCTCTTTCTCTCTAACGTCACTTTAAGCACCTTCTAAACCTCATTTTGCATCGTCTCTTTCTCTCTAACGTCACTTTAAGCACCTTCTAAACCTCATTTTGCATCGTCTCATTCTCTTTACAGTCACTTTAAGCACCTTCTAAACCTCATTTTGCATCGTCTCATTCTCTTTAAAGTCACTTTAAGCACCTTCTAAACCTCATTTTGCATCGTCTCATTCTCTTTAAAGTCACTTTAAGCACCTTCTAAACCTCATTTTGCATCGTCTCATTCTCTCTAACGTCACTTTAAGCACCTTCTAAACCTCATTTTGCATCGTCTCATTCTCTCTAAAGTCACTTTAAGCACCTTCTAAACCTCATTTTGCATCGTCTCATTCTCTTTTAAGTCACTTTATGCACCTTCTAAACCTCATTTTGCATCGTCTCATTCTCTTTAAAGTCACTTTAAGCACCTTCTAAACACCATTTTTCATCGTCTCATTCTCTTTAAAGTCACTTTAAGCACCTTCTAAACACCATTTTGCATCGTCTCATTCTCTTTAAAGTCACTTTAAGCACCTTCTACACACCATTTTGCATCGTCTCATTCTCTTTAAAGTCACTTTAAGCACCTTCTACACACCATTTTGCATCGTCTCATTCTCTTTAAAGTCACTTTAAGCACCTTCTAAACACCATTTTGCATCGTCTCATTCTCTTTAAAGTCACTTTAAGCATTTTCTAAACCTCATTTTGCATCGTCTCATTCTCTTTAAAGTCATTTTAAGCACCTTCTAAACACCATTTTGCATCGTCTCATTCTCTTTAAAGTCACTTTAAGCACCTTCTACACACCATTTTGCATCGTCTCATTCTCTTTAAAGTCACTTTAAGCACCTTCTAAACACCATTTTGCATCGTCTCATTCTCTTTAAAGTCACTTTAAGCACCTTCTAAACCTCATTTTGCATCGTCTCATTCTCTTTAAAGTCACTTTAAGCACCTTCTAAACACCATTTTGCATCGTCTCATTCTCTTTAAAGTCACTTTAAGCACCTTCTAAACACCATTTTGCATCGTCTCATTCTCTTTAAAGTCACTTAAAGCACCTTCTAAGCACCATTTTGCATCGTCTCATTCTCTTTCAAGTCACTTTAAGCACCTTCTAAACACCATTTTGCATCGTCTCATTCTCTCTAACGTCACTTTAAGCACCTTCTAAACCTCATTTTGCATCGTCTCATTCTCTTTAAAGTCACTTTAAGCACCTTCTAAACCTCATTTTGCATCGTCTCATTCTCTTTACAGTCACTTTAAGCACCTTCTAAACCTCATTTTGCATCGTCTCATTCTCTTTAAAGTCACTTTAAGCACCTTCTAAACCTCATTTTGCATCGTCTCATTCTCTTTAAAGTCACTTTAAGCACCTTCTAAACCTCATTTTGCATCGTCTCTTTCTCTCTAACGTCACTTTAAGCACCTTCTAAACCTCATTTTGCATCGTCTCATTCTCTTTAAAGTCACTTTAAGCACCTTCTAAGCACCATTTTGCATCGTCTCATTCTCTTTAAAGTCACTTTAAGCACCTTCTAAACCTCATTTTGCATCGTCTCATTCTCTTTAAAGTCACTTTAAGCACCTTCTAAACCTCATTTTGCATCGTCTCATTCTCTTTAAAGTCACTTTAAGCACCTTCTAAACCTCATTTTGCATCGTCTCTTTCTCTCTAACGTCACTTTAAGCACCTTCTAAACTCATTTTGCATCGTCTCATTCTCTTTAAAGTCACTTTAAGCACCTTCTAAACCTCATTTTGCATCGTCTCATTCTCTTTAAAGTCACTTTAAGCACCTTCTAAACCTCATTTTGCATCGTCTCATTCTCTTTAAAGTCACTTTAAGCACCTTCTAAACCTCATTTTGCATCGTCTCTGTCTCTCTAACGTCACTTTAAGCACCTTCTAAACCTCATTTTGCATCGTCTCTTCTCTTTAAAGTCACTTTAAGCACCTTCTAAGCACCATTTTGCATCGTCTCATTCTCTTTAAAGTCACTTTAAGCACCTTCTAAACCTCATTTTGCATCGTCTCATTCTCTTTAAAGTCACTTTAAGCACCTTCTAAACCTCATTTTGCATCGTCTCATTCTCTTTAAAGTCACCTTAAGCACCTTCTAAACCTCATTTTGCATCGTCTCTTTCTCTCTAACGTCACTTTAAGCACCTTCTAAACCTCATTTTGCATCGTCTCATTCTCTTTAAAGTCACTTTAAGCACCTTCTAAACCTCATTTTGCATCGTCTCATTCTCTTTTAAGTCACTTTTATGCACCTTCTAAACCTCATTTTGCATCGTCTCATTCTCTTTAAAGTCACTTTAAGCACCTTCTACACACCATTTTTCATCGTCTCATTCTCTTTAAAGTCACTTTAAGCACCTTCTAAACACCATTTTGCATCGTCTCATTCTCTTTAAAGTCACTTTAAGCACCTTCTACACACCATTTTGCATCGTCTCATTCTCTTTAAAGTCACTTTAAGCACCTTCTACACACCATTTTGCATCGTCTCATTCTCTTTAAAGTCACTTTAAGCACCTTCTAAACACCATTTTGCATCGTCTCATTCTCTTTAAAGTCACTTTAAGCATTTTCTAAACCTCATTTTGCATCGTCTCATTCTCTTTAAAGTCATTTTAAGCACCTTCTAAACACCATTTTGCATCGTCTCATTCTCTTTAAAGTCACTTTAAGCACCTTCTACACACCATTTTGCATCGTCTCATTCTCTTTAAAGTCACTTTAAGCACCTTCTAAACACCATTTTGCATCGTCTCATTCTCTTTAAAGTCACTTTAAGCACCTTCTACACACACTTTGCATCGTCTCATTCTCTTTAAAGTCACTTTAAGCACCTTCTAAACCTCATTTTGCATCGCCTCATTCTCTTTAAAGTCACTTTAAGCACCTTCTAAACACCATTTTGCATCGTCTCATTCTCTTTAAAGTCACTTTAAGCACCTTCTAAGCACCCATTATTGCATCGTCTCATTCTCTTTAAAGTCACTTTAAGCACCTTCTAAACACCATTTTGGCATCGTCTCATTCTCTTTAAAGTCACTTTAAGCACTTCTAAACACCATTTTGCATCGTCTCATTCTCTTAAAGTCACTTAAGCATTTTCTAAACCTCATTTTGCATCGTCTCATTCTCTTTAAAGTCATTTTAAGCACCTTCTAAACACCATTTTGCATCGTCTCATTTCTCTTAAAGTCACTTTAAGCACCTTCTAAACACCATTTTGCATCGTCTCATTCTCTTTAAAGTCACTCTAAGCACCTTCTAAACCTCATTTTGCATCGTCTCATTCTCTCTAAAGTCACTTTAAGCACCTTCTAAACACCATTTTGCATCGTCTCATTCTCTTTAAAGTCTCTTTTAGCACCTTCTAAACACATTTGCATCGTCTCATTCTCTTTAAAGTCACTTTAAGCACCTCTAAAACACCATTTTGCATCGTCTCATTCTCTTTAAAGTCACTTTAAGCACCTTCTACACACCATTTTGCATCGTCTCATTTTCTTTAAAGTCACTTTAAGCACCTTCTAAACACATTTTGCATCGTCTCATTCTCTTTAAAGTCACTTTAAGCATTTTCTAAACCTCATTTTACATCGTTCTCATTCTCTTTAAAGTCATTTAAGCACCTTCTAAACACCATTTTGCATCGTCTCATCTCTTTAAAGTCACTTTAAGCACCTTCTACACACCATTTTGCATCGTCCTCATTCTCTTTAAAGTCACTTTAAGCACCTTCTAAACCTCATTTTGCATCGTCTCATTCTCTTTTAAAGTCACTTTAAGCACCTTCTAAACACCATTTTGCATCGTCTCATTCTCTTTAAAGTCACTTTAAGCACCTTCTAAGCACCATTTTGCATCGTCTCATTCTCTTTCAAGTCACTTTTAAGCACCTTCTAAACACCATTTTGCATCGTCTCATTCTCTTTTAAAGTCCACTTTAAGCACCTTCTAAACACCATTTTGCATCGTCCTCATTCTCTCTAAAGTCACTTTAAGCACCTTCTAAACACCATTTTGCATCGTCTCATTCTCTTTAAAGTCTCTTTAAGCACCTTCTAAACACCATTTTGCATCGTCTCATTCTCTTTAAAGTCTCTTTAAGCACCTTCTGAACTTCATTTTGCATCGTCTCATTCTCTTTAAAGTCACTTTAAGCACCTTCTAAACACCATTTTGCATCGTCTCATTCTCTTTAAAGTCACTTTAAGCACCTTCTTAAAACCATTTTGTATCGTCTCATTCTCTCTAAAGTCACTTTAAGCACCTTCTAAACACCATTTTGCATCGTTTCATTCTCTTTAAAGTCACTTTAAGCACCTTCTAAAAACCATTTTGCATCGTCTCATTCTCTTTAAAGTTACTTTAAGCACCTTCTAAACACCATTTTGCATCGTCTCATTCTCTTTAAAGTCACTTTAAGCACCTTCTAAGCACCATTTTGCATCGTCTCATTCTCTTTCAAGTCACTTTAAGCACCTTCTAAACACCATTTTGCACCGTCTCATTCTCTTTAAAGTCACTTTAAGCACCTTCTAAACACCATTTTGCATCGTCTCATTCTCTTTAAAGTCACTTTAAGCACCTTCTAAACACCAATTTGCATCGTCTCATTCTCTTTAAAGTCTCTTTAAGCACCTTCTAAACACCATTTTGCATCGTCTCATTCTCTTTAAAGTCACTTTAAGCACCTTCTAAACACCATTTTGCATCGTCTCATTCTCTTTAAAGTCACTTTAAGCACCTTCTACACACCATTTTGCATCGTCTCATTCTCTTTAAAGTCACTTTAAGCACCTTCTAAACACCATTTTGCATCGTCTCATTCTCTTTAAAGTCACTTTAAGCACCTTCTAAACACCATTTTGCATCGTCTCATTCTCTTTAAAGTCTCTTTATGCACCATCTAAACACCATTTTGCATCGTCTCATTCTCTTTAAAGTCACTTTAAGCACCTTCTAAACACCATTTTGCATCGTCTCATTCTCTTTAAAGTCACTTTAAGCACCTTCTAAACACCATTTTGCATCGTCTCATTCTCTTTAAAGTCTCTTTAAGCACCTTCTAAACACCATTTTGCATCGTCTCATTCTCTTTAAAGTCACTTTAAGCACCTTCTAAACACCATTTTGCATCGTCTCATTCTCTTTAAAGTCTCTTTAAGCACCTTCTAAACACCATTTTGCATCGTCTCATTCTCTTTAAAGTCACTTTAAGCATTTTCTAAACCTCATTTTACATCGTCTCATTCTCTTTAAAGTCACTTTAAGCACCTTCTAAACACCATTTTGCATCGTCTCATTCTCTTTAAAGTCACTTTAAGCACCTTCTAAACACCATTTTGCATCGTCTCATTCTCTTTAAAGTCACTTTAAGCACCTTCTAAACACCATTTTGCATCGTCTCATTCTCTTTAAAGTCTCTTTATGCACCATCTAAACACCATTTTGCATCGTCTCATTCTCTCTAAAGTCACTTTAAGCACCTTCTAAACACCATTTTGCATCGTCTCATTCTCTCTAAAGTCACTTTAAGCACCTTCTTAAAACCATTTTGCATCGTCTCATTCTCTTTAAAGTCACTTTAAGCACCTTCTAAACACCATTTTGCATCGTCTCATTCTCTCTAAAGTCACTTTAAGCACCTTCTAAACACCATTTTGCATCGTCTCATTCTCTTTAAAGTCACTTTAAGCACCTTCTAAACACCATTTTGCATCGTCTCATTCTCTTTAAAGTCTCTTTAAGCACCTTCTAAACACCATTTTGCATCGTCTCATTCTCTTTAAAGTCACTTTAAGCACCTTCTAAACACCATTTTGCATCGTCTCATTCTCTTTAAAGTCTCTTTAAGCACCTTCTAAATACCATTTTGCATCGTCTCATTCTCTTTAAAGTCACTTTAAGCACCTTCTAAACACCATTTTGCATCGTCTCATTCTCTTTAAAGTCACTTTAAGCACCTTCTAAACACCATTTTGCATCGTCTCATTCTCTTTAAAGTCTCTTTATGCACCTTCTAAACACCATTTTGCATCGTCTCATTCTCTCTAAAGTCACTTTAAGCACCTTCTACACACCATTTTGCATCGTCTCATTCTCTTTAAAGTCTCTTTAAGCACCTTCTAAACACCATTTTGCATCGTCTCATTCTCTTTAAAGTCACTTTAAGCACCTTCTAAACACCATTTTGCATCGTCTCATTCTCTTTAAAGTCACTTTAAGCACCTTCTAAACACCATTTTGCATCGTCTCATTCTCTTTAAAGTCACTTTAAGCACCTTCTAAACACCATTTTGCATCGTCTCATTCTCTTTAAAGTCACTTTAAGCACCTTCTAAACCTCATTTTGCATCGTCTCATTCTCTCTAACGTCACTTTAAGCACCTTCTAAACACCATTTTGCATCGTCTCATTCTCTCTAAAGTCACTTTAAGCACCTTCTAAACCTCATTTTGCATCGTCTCATTCTCTCTAAAGTCACTTTAAGCACCTTCTTAAAACCATTTTGCATCGTCTCATTCTCTTTAAAGTCACTTTAAGCACCTTCTAAACACCATTTTGCATCGTCTCATTCTCTTTAAAGTCACTTTAAGCACCTTCTAAACACCATTTTGCATCGTCTCATTCTCTTTAAAGTCTCTTTATGCACCATCTAAACACCATTTTGCATCGTCTCATTCTCTCTAAAGTCACTTTAAGCACCTTCTAAACACCATTTTGCATCGTCTCATTCTCTCTAAAGTCACTTTAAGCACCTTCTTAAAACCATTTTGCATCGTCTCATTCTCTCTAAAGTCACTTTAAGCACCTTCTAAACACCATTTTGCATCGTCTCATTCTCTTTAAAGTCACTTTAAGCACCTTCTAAACACCATTTTGCATCGTCTCATTCTCTTTAAAGTCTCTTTAAGCACCTTCTAAACACCATTTTGCATCGTCTCATTCTCTTTAAAGTCACTTTAAGCACCTTCTAAACACCATTTTGCATCGTCTCATTCTCTCTAAAGTCACTTTAAGCACCTTCTTAAAACCATTTTGCATCGTCTCATTCTCTCTAAAGTCACTTTAAGCACCTTCTAAACACCATTTTGCATCGTCTCATTCTCTTTAAAGTCACTTTAAGCACCTTCTAAACACCATTTTGCATCGTCTCATTCTCTTTAAAGTCACTTTAAGCACCTTCTAAACACCATTTTGCATCGTCTCATTCTCTTTAAAGTCACTTTAAGCACCTTCTAAACACCATTTTGCATCGTCTCATTCTCTTTAAAGTCACTTTAAGCACCTTCTAAACCTCATTTTGCATCGTCTCATTCTCTCTAACGTCACTTTAAGCACCTTCTAAACACCATTTTGCATCGTCTCATTCTCTCTAAAGTCACTTTAAGCACCTTCTTAAAACCATTTTGCATCGTCTCATTCTCTCTAAAGTCACTTTAAGCACCTTCTAAACACCATTTTGCATCGTCTCATTCTCTTTAAAGTCACTTTAAGCACCTTCTAAACACCATTTTGCATCGTCTCATTCTCTTTAAAGTCTCTTTATGCACCATCTAAACACCATTTTGCATCGTCTCATTCTCTCTAAAGTCACTTTAAGCACCTTCTAAACACCATTTTGCATCGTCTCATTCTCTCTAAAGTCACTTTAAGCACCTTCTTAAAACCATTTTGCATCGTCTCATTCTCTCTAAAGTCACTTTAAGCACCTTCTAAACACCATTTTGCATCGTCTCATTCTCTTTAAAGTCACTTTAAGCACCTTCTAAACACCATTTTGCATCGTCTCATTCTCTTTAAAGTCACTTTAAGCACCTTCTAAACACCATTTTGCATCGTCTCATTCTCTTTAAAGTCACTTTAAGCACCTTCTAAACACCATTTTGCATCGTCTCATTCTCTTTAAAGTCACTTTAAGCACCTTCTAAACCTCATTTTGCATCGTCTCATTCTCTCTAACGTCACTTTAAGCACCTTCTAAACACCATTTTGCATCGTCTCATTCTCTCTAAAGTCACTTTAAGCACCTTCTAAACACCATTTTGCATCGTCTCATTCTCTTTAAAGTCACTTTAAGCACCTTCTAAACACCATTTTGCATCGTCTCATTCTCTTTAAAGTCACTTTAAGCACCTTCTAAACACCATTTTGCATCGTCTCATTCTCTTTAAAGTCACTTTAAGCACCTTCTCAACACCATTTTGCATCGTCTCATTCTCTCTAAAGTCACTTTAAGCACCTTCTAAACACCGTTTTGCATCGTCTCATTCTCTCTAAAGTCACTTTAAGCACCTTCTTAAAACCATTTTGCATCGTCTCATTCTCTCTAAAGTCACTTTAAGCACCTTCTAAACACCATTTTGCATCGTCTCATTCTCTTTAAAGTCACTTTAAGCACCTTCTAAACACCATTTTGCATCGTCTCATTCTCTTTAAAGTCACTTTAAGCACCTTCTAAACACCATTTTGCATCGTCTCATTCTCTTTAAAGTCACTTTAAGCACCTTCTAAACACCATTTTGCATCGTCTCATTCTCTTTAAAGTCTCTTTAAGCACCTTCTAAACACCATTTTGCATCGTCTCATTCTCTTTAAAGTCACTTTAAGCATTTTCTAAACCTCATTTTACATCGTCTCATTCTCTTTAAAGTCACTTTAAGCACCTTCTAAACACCATTTTGCATCGTCTCATTCTCTTTAAAGTCACTTTAAGCACCTTCTAAACACCATTTTGCATCGTCTCATTCTCTCTAAAGTCACTTTAAGCACCTTCTAAACACCATTTTGCATCGTCTCATTCTCTCTAAAGTCACTTTAAGCACCTTCTTAAAACCATTTTGCATCGTCTCATTCTCTTTAAAGTCACTTTAAGCACCTTCTAAACACCATTTTGCATCGTCTCATTCTCTCTAAAGTCACTTTAAGCACCTTCTAAACACCATTTTGCATCGTCTCATTCTCTTTAAAGTCACTTTAAGCACCTTCTAAACACCATTTTGCATCGTCTCATTCTCTTTAAAGTCTCTTTAAGCACCTTCTAAACACCATTTTGCATCGTCTCATTCTCTTTAAAGTCACTTTAAGCACCTTCTAAACACCATTTTGCATCGTCTCATTCTCTTTAAAGTCTCTTTAAGCACCTTCTAAACACCATTTTGCATCGTCTCATTCTCTTTAAAGTCACTTTAAGCACCTTCTAAACACCAGTTAACGCACTGCTGCGGGTGTTTGAGTTTTAAAAAAACTTAAACTTTATTTCCTACAACATATGTGCGGGTTAATACCCAACTATCGTGTTCGGATGCTGGATACCAACTGATGATCGGTTCGCGATCTGGATCGTTGGTTCACGGTCTTCTGATTCTAGGTGGTCCGCGTCGCTGCGGGAATCTGCAATCTCAGCATAATGCGGGCGGTCCGCGTTGCTATGGGAAGCTGCAACTCAGCATAATGTTGTGGTCCGGGGGCCGCGTCGCGATGATCGAATGTTGACTCACAATGTATGCTCTGGCGATGTCCACAATGTATGCGATGGCGTTGTCCACAATGTATACGCTGGCGTTGTCTTGACTCCTCCCTTCTTAAATGACTTTGTCCTCAAAGTCTTGTTGCTGCGTGGAATGATGTTGGTCTGCTTACGAATGTTTCTCCGCGTTGCGGTTCTTGGTTTATGTTTACTTTTACCATTCTCTTTCGATTGACAAATAAGCAGATTACGGTTGCGCATATGAATAGTAACATGAAAGTTCCTCCGAATGCATGAATTTTCCATTTGATGGAATTGTTTTGTAGATTTATACTTTGTAGAGTTTCTCTTTCCGTAATTTCGAATACATGCGTTCGATTTCGTATTATGAAATTTTGTTTTACGATAATCCGTCTCTCGTGCTGGATTATGGAGTCAATGTATTCGTATTCGTACATTTGTGTGGTTACTTTGGGGAACTTTAGTATGTAGATAATATGCGTTTGGTTTACAGCAACTTGCGCAGTTGATTGCCCTAGCAATTCCTCTGGAGTACGGTAAGTAATGTTGTTACTCTCTAGGAATTGGGCTACAGAGTTTAGATCATCTAGGGATAGTAGCTTGCTGCTTGGAATCCCGTGTTTCGCGAGTATGATGGCATCTTCAATTACTTCTAATTTTTCTTGTAGCATGTTCATGTTTGATAACAGGATCAGTTGACGAATCTCTGTCTGGTGCGTTTCGTATCGTTGATTTTCAATGTTGATAACCTTGGTTGATAACTACTTGTTTGTTGTTTTCAGCAGTTAGGGAGTTTATCGTTGAGTTAATAATATGTAGGTCGTCGGCGTCTGGATTTCCTGCGATCCATTTCCAAACTTTTCCGATCGTGTCCCATCGTTTTTCTCTGTTTGTAAACGGTCTAATCTTTCTAAAGGTTTCCTGTAGCGTTCTAGCTTTTATATTAATCAAACTTTCAATTGATGCCGTATAGATTCCATTTGGAATTTCTTCTAACGTTTTTTCTACTGCTTCTTCTATGTTTGATAAATCGATTGGATGTATCGTCCTTACATATCCGATTTGAATTTTAGCTTTACTTATTGGTATTATAGCTAAGGGTTTATTACTTAGATCATATATGCTTATATCTGCTACAATAAGCTTGATCAACAGGGTTGTAATCACTCTGTAACGATAGTTAAAAGAATTTCAAAGAGTGTATTAATATTTCTTCCTTATTTCCTTAGATTCATTTTATGAATTTTTCGATTATTTGAATCGATTATATAAGTTGGATAATTCTCCTTTACTTTTATTATGTTGAAACGACTTTCGCGTTTATTATTTGTTTTCTTCCTTTCATATACGTATTCATTTTCTTCATAGTCTTTATATTTTTCATCTTTGATTTTTTCATCATTCTTTTTGAATATTTCGAGTATTCTTTCATTTGTAGCTTCTCTTATTCTTGCTCTTTCTTGTGGATCATCTGATCGTTCTCCTACGTACACATTTCTTGGTGTATCCTTTATAAATGAGTGAATAGTATGATTATATTTATAAACGGCTTGTTGCACTAATGTTATGATACTCATTTCTGGATTGAGTTTTTTCGTACATCTCGCTATTTCTCTGATAGTCGAATGGCATCTCTCTACTTGACCATTCGTTTCTGAACGATTAACTGGAGTTTTGAAGATTTTGACTCCTAGATTTAGTATTGATTGTTCGATTACATTCGATACAAAAGTACATTCGTTGTCTATAACAATTTGGGCTGGCAAGTCCCAGTCATATAAAAGTTGTAGTAATACTTCCTTTATGTCAGCGATTGATTTCGATTTTATCGGTCGAATTTTAACGTACTTTGAAAATTTATCGATTGACGTGATAAATAAAAAGTTTGCGTTGTATGCAAATATATCAATATGAATTAACTCTCCTGGATATGTCGGTATTGGTGTTTTTACTGGTATAAATACTTGTGGTTTTCTATCGTATTTTTCGGTTTTGCATATCTCACAATTTTTAACAATATTTTGAATACTTTTTCTCATTCCGGGGAAGTAGAATTTTTTTATGAATTGCAATGAATTTTCCTTAGCGTTTCTGTGTGCAAAATTATGGATATTTTTAATCTCTTCGATTTGTTTTTCTACGTCGCAAAGATCTTCAACTTGTATTTGAGAAAATCTAGCATTAACTGTTTTTGGATTGTAAAGGTTTTTATAAACTTCTTGGATAATTCCCATTGTTTGTTCATCTGTATGAATTCCATTAATTACGTTTGGATTAATAACTTTTTTGAATTTATCTTTGATAAAATCAGTAGTAAAATTTGGTTCGATGAAAATATGCCTTTTAAATTTCGGGAAAGGGCTTATTAGTTCGGAAGAGGAATTAGTTCCGATTTTAAATATTAGTTGGTTGCGGAAAACATTAATAGGTGCTTCTGTTGAAGGGATATATGAATTATCGTCTTCATCAGCTGAGTGCTGGGTTGGTGTTAGTGAGTTAATTTGTATTCTGGAAAGGGCGTCGGCTACGACGTTCGATCTTCCTGGTTTGTAGCATAACTGGTAATCATGTTCCTCTATGAATGATTTCCATCTTTTCAGCTTTGCGTTGTTGTTCTGCGGTGATAAAGCAAATGTTAGTGGTTGATGATCAGTATGGATATTAATTTTTGCTCCTTATATGAAATTTCTCAGTGTATGTAGTGCCCACACGATGGCAAGCATCTCCTTTTCGTTTGTTGCATAATTTTCCTCAGTTTGGGAAAGAGTTCGGGAAATGAAGGTTATTGGTCTATCTCCGTCGTGGCATTTTTGTGAAAGCACAGCTCCTAGTGCTTTATCTGATGCATCTGTTGTCAGTTCAAATGGCTTCTGGAAATCTGGAAAAACTAAAACATCATTAGAAGATATTATGTCTTTCAAGGTTTGGAATGCGTTCTTTGCATTTTGATCAAATTTAATTGGAACATTTTTTGATTCGTTTTTTGAAATTTGGCGATGGCCATCCTCCCCTCTTAGGAGTTTTGTGAGGGGTTTTGCTAAGTGTGCATAGTTTTTAATAAACCTGCGGTAATAACCTGACAGTCCTAAAAATCTTCTCAGTTCTTTAAGGTTCTGTGGTTCTGGGAATTTTTTTATGGCTTCAACTTTTTTTATGTTTGGCTTAAGTCCTTCACTTGAGACAATGAATCCGAGGAATTCTACTTCTGTTTTTAAGAATTCGGATTTGTCTGGCTGTATTTTGAAATTTGCGGCTCGCAATGTGTCTAAGACAATTTTCAAGTTTTGCAGATGTTCTTCAACTGTTTCACTAAATATGATAATGTCATCGATGTAAACGTGACATATTTTTCCTATATGTTCTCTCAAAGTGTCGTCCATGACGCGTTGGAATATGGAAGGTGCATTTTTTAATCCAAAGGGCATGCGTACGAATTCATATTTTCCATTGTTTATCGAAAATGCAGTTTTTTCGATGTCGTTCTCCGACATGGGTACTTGATGAAATCCTGATGCTAAATCAAGGGTAGTGAAAAATTTATTTGAGCCTAAATTGGCTAGAACAGTAGATGGATCCGGAATAGGATATTTATCACTTATTGTTTGAGTATTTAATTTTCTGTAGTCTATGACAAGTCTATATTTTTTTTCATTGGCAGCGTCCAGTTTTTTTGGAACAATCCACACTGGTGCATTGTATGGGGATTTTGAAGGTCTGATAATTCCATCATTTAGTAGTTTTTCAATTTGCCTGTTAACTTCACCTTTAAGTGCTTGGGGATAAGGATAAGTTTTACTGTAGATTGGCGATTCATTTTTTGTCCTTATGGTAGCTTTTACTTGTGAGGTAAAAGGTAATTTAGAATCAGGTGGTTGGAAAAGATCCTGATATTCCTGTAATAGGTTATGTAGCTGTATTTTTTCGTTTTGGTTGAGATGACTATCGCGGATGTTTATTTTATTTACTTCCTGTAGTTCATATTGTTGTAGGGGTATTACATTTGTACCGTCAATGATTAATTCATCATTGGCTGTGTCAATAACTGCTTTGATTTCTTTCAGTGAATCGTGCCCTATTATGGCATCGAATGATTTCAAGTTTTCAAGATGATAAAATTTTAACATTTTATCTGAAAATGGTTTGAATAGTCGAGCTTGTGAATAAGCTTCGATTTTTATGTCTCCTGCTACTGAAGATACATAAAATGGTTTATCAATTTTATGGGAAATTTTAGCATGTTTCGGGTGGATATAGTTCTTATTAGAACCGGTATCAATGAGCATTTTTAATGGCTCCGAGGCGTTACCATAAAAAAGAAAGTAAGGCAACGCCGAGTTTAGTCTAAAAAATTAAGTTCTGCGACTTCGACAGTGTCACTGAAGTTGCATCCTTCTTGTTTTTCAATAGTTCGGAGGTATCTCTCGAACGATTGTAATGTGTTGTTATCTATTGTGTTGTTCGCGGGGTTACCGTTTTCAAATTGTTGTGGCGGATTGGCATCCGTTATGTGATTCACCGTATTTGAGTGTCCTGACTGTGTTTGGATATTATTGACCCTGGGACGTTTTGGGGGTCGAACATTGTTTGAGTTAGGGCGGTTTCCATAGTTCACTTGTTGTGTTCTGATGGAATGGTCAACTTCCATAGGCTCTGGTGGCGGTTGACGTTGAAAATTGTTAAATGGTTTTTGTTGGTAGTGTTGGTTGTTCCTTTGGGCGAAATTATTAAAATTTCTATTTCCCGTGAACGGTTTGGGATGGTAAGGCCTTGGTGGCGGAGGTGGATTTGTATATCTTATGGGCGTTGGTGGCGGTAAGGGAATCATATTCCTTGGTGCCGTTGGTGGGATATATGGCCTTGGTTTGGTTAGCATTTTTCTACACTCAATATTTTGAAATGAAATGCAGTAGCTGTACGCTCCTGCAAGGGATGTCGGTTCATAATTTCTAATGAATTTATAAACGTCTCCATCTAGTCCTCTCATGAAAGCATCGATTGCTTTTTTGTTGTACATTTCGATTAAAGCTCTTGAGGCTTGGGGGTGTGTGAATCTTTCGTCAGTGTTTATTTGATTTGCTATAAGCGAGAGCAATCTATTTACTTCGTCGTAGTATACTTCCAGTGAGCGGTTCTTCTGCTGCACGCTCATAAGTTGGAAGTCTAATGTTTCCAAATCTCTCTTTTCACCGTAATACGTGACCAATGTTTTTTTGATCAGGTTCCAATTTATGCCTACGTTTGAAGCAACGAGTGAATCGTTCGCTTCACCGCGGATTTTTCTGCGAATGAATTTGCAGATCATATGGTATTTGTTTTGGCGTTCAAGTGTGTCTGTACTTTTAGTTTGGTACAGTTTTACCAAGCTGTCTACGTCACTCAACAAGCTATTCAGTTCGCTGGGATCCCCAGTGAAATTTGGTAGATCCTTTACCAAATCAGGGATTTTTTCAAAACTTTCGGGATTTACACTTGTTCCATCTGGCTTTGTAAAGTAAAGCGGTGGATCGGAATAATCGATCTGAGTGGGGGCGACATTGCACGCTTCGAGTGCGGCAATGCGGTTAATAATTTGGTCAAGGTCTGGTCTCGACATTTTGAAGGAAAAAGATTGTAATGAATTTATAAGATCCTCCAGGATTTTTTGTTTGTTTTAATACGATTTTCACTTCACTAGGTAATTTTACTTAATATTTGTTAATCGCGTTTTTGTTAATCACTTTTGGTTTTTGTTTCACAATGTTGTGTTTGTTTCACAATTTTTACTTACTGTGTTTTTTTGTTACTTACAGTACCATACGCATCCTGTATCGGGCGATGGTTTTATGATTTATGATGCTCCTCTGACGGGCGTTGTGTTTTACTGCTCCTCTAGCGGGCGTAGTTTAGTTTCTGGAAAACCGGCTGTGAATGACTTCCTTCTCGGTGTAATGGATGGCTCCTTTTTGTCCTGTGTGAGCTGCTAACTGCACAGGTGACTCGGGATCCTTTTTACACGGCTGCACTTGGCGATCAGAAAAGTCTTTTTAAGTTTGGGATTCGGTTGTAACTATCACTCTAGCGTGGTTACTTTCACTTTCACTTGTACTTAATTTCACATAGCGCGGTCCCTATTCGGGCGCCAGTTAACGCACTGCTGCGGGTGTTTGAGTTTTTTAAAAAAACTTAAACTTTATTTCCTACAACATATGTGCGGGTTAATACCCAACTATCGTGTTCGGATGCTGGATACCAACTGATGATCGGTTCGCGATCTGGATCGTTGGTTCACGGTCTTCTGATTCTAGGTGGTCCGCGTCGCTGCGGGAATCTGCAACTCAGCATAATGCGGGCGGTCCGCGTTGCTATGGGAAGCTGCAACTCAGCATAATGTTGTGGTCCGGGGGCCGCGTCGCGATGATCGAATGTTGACTCACAATGTATGCTCTGGCGATGTCCACAATGTATGCGATGGCGTTGTCCACAATGTATGCGCTGGCGTTGTCTTGACTGTCACTTTAAGCACCTTCTAAACCTCATTTTGCATCGTCTCATTCTCTTTAAAGTCACTTTAAGCACCTTCTAAACACCATTTTGCATCGTCTCATTCTCTTTAAAGTCACTTTAAGCACCTTATAAACACCATTTTGCATCGTCTCATTCTCTTTAAAGTCACTTTAAGCACCTCATAAACACCATTTTGCATCGTCTCATTCTCTTTAAAGTCACTTTAAGCACCTTCTAAACCTCATTTTGCATCGTCTCATTCTATTTAAAGTCACTTTAAGCACCTTCTAAACCTCATTTTGCATCGTCTCATTCTCTTTAAAGTCACTTTAAGCACCTTCTAAACACCATTTTGCATCGTCTCATTCTCTTTAAAGTCACTTAAAGCACCTTATAAACACCATTTTGCATCGTCTCATTCTCTTTAAAGTCACTTTAAGCACCTTCTTAACCTCATTTTGCATCGTCTCATTCTCTTTAAAGTCACTTTAAGCACCTTCTAAACCTCATTTTGCATCGTCTCATTCTCTTTAAAGTCACTTTAAGCACCTTCTAAACCTCATTTTGCATCGTCTCATTCTCTTTAAAGTCACTTTAAGCACCTTATAAACACCATTTTGCATCGTCTCATTCTCTTTAAAGTCACTTTAAGCACCTTATAAACACCATTTTGCATCGTCTCATTCTCTTTAAAGTCACTTTAAGCACCTTCTAAACACCATTTTGCATCGTCTCATTCTCTTTAAAGTCACTTTAAGCACCTTATAAACACCATTTTGCATCGTCTCATTCTCTTTAAAGTCACTTTAAGCACCTCATAAACACCATTTTGCATCGTCTCATTCTCTTTAAAGTCACTTTAAGCACCTTCTAAACCTCATTTTGCATCGTCTCATTCTCTTTAAAGTCACTTTAAGCACCTTCTAAACCTCATTTTGCATCGTCTCATTCTCTTTAAAGTCACTTTAAGCACCTTCTAAACACCATTTTGCATCGTCTTATTCTCTTTAAAGTCACTTTAAGCACCTTATAAACACCATTTTGCATCGTCTCATTCTCTTTAAAGTCACTTTAAGCACCTCATAAACACCATTTTGCATCGTCTCATTCTCTTTAAAGTCACTTAAAGCACCTTCTAAACACCATTTTGCATCGTCTCATTCTCTTTAAAGTCACTTTAAGCACCTTCTTAACCTCATTTTGCATCGTCTCATTCTCTTTAAAGTCACTTTAAGCACCTTCTAAACCTCATTTTGCATCGTCTCATTCTCTTTAAAGTCACTTTAAGCACCTTCTAAACACCATTTTGCATCGTCTCATTCTCTTTAAAGTCACTTTAAGCACCTTATAAACACCATTTTGCATCGTCTCATTCTCTTTAAAGTCACTTTAAGCACCTCATAAACACCATTTTGCATCGTCTCATTCTCTTTAAAGTCACTTTAAGCACCTTCTAAACCTCATTTTGCATCGTCTCATTCTCTTTAAAGTCACTTTAAGCACCTTATAAACACCATTTTGCATCGTCTCATTCTCTTTAAAGTCACTTTAAGCACCTCATAAACACCATTTTGCATCGTCTCATTCTCTTTAAAGTCACTTTAAGCACCTTCTAAACCTCATTTTGCATCATCTCATTCTCTTTAAAGTCACTTTAAGCACCTTCTAAACCTCATTTTGCATCGTCTCATTCTCTTTAAAGTCACTTTAAGCACCTTCTAAACCTCATTTTGCATCGTCTCATTCTCTTTAAAGTCACTTTAAGCACCTTCTAAACACCATCTTGCATCGTCTCATTCTCTTTAAAGTCACTTTAAGCACCTTATAAACACCATTTTGCATCGTCTCATTCTCTTTAAAGTCACTTTAAGCACCTTCTAAACACCATTTTGCATCGTCTCATTCTCTTTAAAGTCACTTTAAGCACCTCATAAACACCATTTTGCATCGTCTCATTCTCTTTAAAGTCACTTTAAGCACCTTCTAAACCTCATTCTGCATCGTCTCATTCTCTTTAAAGTCACTTTAAGCACCTTCTTAACCTCATTTTGCATCGTCTCATTCTCTTTAAAGTCACTTTAAGCACCTTCTAAACCTCATTTTGCATCGTCTCATTCTCTTTAAAGTCACCTTAAGCACCTTCTAAACCTCATTTTGCATCGTCTCATTCTCTTTAAAGTCACTTTAAGCACCTTCTAAACACCATTTTGCATCGTCTCATTCTCTTTAAAGTCACCTTAAGCACCTTCTAAACCTCATTTTGCATCGTCTCATTCTCTTTAAAGTCACCTTAAGCACCTTCTAAACCTCATTTTGCATCGTCTCATTCTCTTTAAAGTCACTTTAAGCACCTTCTAAACACCATTTTGCATCGTCTCATTCTCTTTAAAGTCACCTTAAGCACCTTCTAAACCTCATTTTGCATCGTCTCATTCTCTTTAAAGTCACCTTAAGCACCTTCTAAACACCATTTTGCATCGTCTCATTCTCTTTAAAGTCACTTTAAGCACCTTCTAAACCTCATTTTGCATCGTCTCATTCTCTTTAAAGTCACCTTAAGCACCTTCTAAACACCATTTTGCATCGTCTCATTCTCTTTAAAGTCACCTTAAGCACCTTCTAAACCTCATTTTGCATCGTCTCATTCTCTTTAAAGTCACCTTAAGCACCTTCTAAACACCATTTTGCATCGTCTCATTCTCTTTAAAGTCACCTTAAGCACCTTCTAAACCTCATTTTGCATCGTCTCATTCTCTTTAAAGTCACCTTAAGCACCTTCTAAACACCATTTTGCATCGTCCTCATTCTCTTTAAAGTCACTTTAAGCACCTTCTAAACACCATTTTGCATCGTCTCATTCTCTTTAAAGTCACCTTAAGCACCTTCTAAACCTAATTTTGCATCGTCTCATTCTCTTTAAAGTCACTTTAAGCACCTTCTAAACCTCATTTTGCATCGTCTCATTCTCTTTAAAGTCACTTTAAGCACCTTCTAAACACCATTTTGCATCGTCTCATTCTCTTTAAAGTCATTTTAAGCACCTTCTAAACCTCATTTTGCATCGTCTCATTCTCTTTAAAGTCACCTTAAGCACCTTCTAAACCTCATTTTGCATCGTCTCATTCTCTTTAAAGTCACCTTAAGCACCTTCTAAACACCATTTTGCATCGTCTCATTCTCTTTAAAGTCACCTTAAGCACCTTCTAAACCTCATTTTGCATCGTCTCATTCTCTTTAAAGTCACCTTAAGCACCTTCTAAACCTCATTTTGCATCGTCTCATTCTCTTTAAAGTCACCTTAAGCACCTCTAAACCTCATTTTGCATCGTCTCATTCTCTTTAAAGTCACCTTAAGCACCTTCTAAACACCATTTTGCATCGTCTCATTCTCTTTAAAGTCACCTTAAGCACCTTCTAAACACCATTTTGCATCGTCTCATTCTCTTTAAAGTCACCTTAAGCACCTTCTAAACACCATTTTGCATCGTCTCATTCTCTTTAAAGTCACCTTAAGCACCTTCTAAACCTCATTTTGCATCGTCTCATTCTCTTTAAAGTCACCTTAAGCACCTTCTAAACACCATTTTGCATCGTCTCATTCTCTTTAAAGTCACCTTAAGCACCTTCTAAACCTCATTTTGCATCGTCTCATTCTCTTTAAAGTCACCTTAAGCACCTTCTAAACACCATTTTGCATCGTCTCATTCTCTTTAAAGTCACTTTAAGCACCTTCTAAACACCATTTTGCATCGTCTCATTCTCTTTAAAGTCACCTTAAGCACCTTCTAAACCTCATTTTGCATCGTCTCATTCTCTTTAAAGTCACTTTAAG
This sequence comes from Anopheles ziemanni, assembly GCF_943734765.1. NCBI lineage: Eukaryota > Metazoa > Arthropoda > Insecta > Diptera > Culicidae > Anopheles > Anopheles ziemanni. The sequence continues at coordinate 17,934 of NW_026689909.1, read as the reverse complement.
CACCTTCTAAACACCATTTTGCATCGTCTCATTCTCTTTAAAGTCACCTTAAGCACCTTCTAAACCTCATTTTGCATCGTCTCATTCTCTTTAAAGTCACCTTAAGCACCTTCTAAACCTCATTTTGCATCGTCTCATTCTCTTTAAAGTCACTTTAAGCACCTTCTAAACACCATTTTGCATCGTCTCATTCTCTTTAAAGTCACCTTAAGCACCTTCTAAACACCATTTTGCATCGTCTCATTCTCTTTAAAGTCACCTTAAGCACCTTCTAAACACCATTTTGCATCGTCTCATTCTCTTTAAAGTCACTTTAAGCACCTTCTAAACACCATTTTGCATCGTCTCATTCTCTTTAAAGTCACCTTAAGCACCTTCTAAACCTCATTTTGCATCGTCTCATTCTCTTTAAAGTCACTTTAAGCACCTTCTAAACACCATTTTGCATCGTCTCATTCTCTTTAAAGTCACCTTAAGCACCTTCTAAACCTCATTTTGCATCGTCTCATTCTCTTTAAAGTCACCTTAAGCACCTTCTAAACCGCATTTTGCATCGTCTCATTCTCTTTAAAGTCACCTTAAGCACCTTCTAAACACCATTTTGCATCGTCTCATTCTCTTTAAAGTCACCTTAAGCACCTTCTAAACCTCATTTTGCATCGTCTCATTCTCTTTAAAGTCACTTTAAGCACCTTCTAAACACCATTTTGCATCGTCTCATTCTCTTTAAAGTCACTTTTAGCACCTTCTAAACCTCATTTTGCATCGTCTCATTCTCTTTAAAGTCACCTTAAGCACCTTCTAAACCTCATTTTGCATCGTCTCATTCTCTTTAAAGTCACCTTAAGCACCTTCTAAACACCATTTTGCATCGTCTCATTCTCTTTAAAGTCACCTTAAGCACCTTCTAAACCTCATTTTGCATCGTCTCATTCTCTTTAAAGTCACTTTAAGCACCTTCTAAACACCATTTTGCATCGTCTCATTCTCTTTAAAGTCACCTTAAGCACCTTCTAAACCTCATTTTGCATCGTCTCATTCTCTTTAAAGTCACCTTAAGCACCTTCTAAACACCATTTTGCATCGTCTCATTCTCTTTAAAGTCACCTTAAGCACCTTCTAAACACCATTTTGCATCGTCTCATTCTCTTTAAAGTCACTTTAAGCACCTTCTAAACACCATTTTGCATCGTCTCATTCTCTTTAAAGTCACCTTAAGCACCTTCTAAACCTCATTTTGCATCGTCTCATTCTCTTTAAAGTCACTTTAAGCACCTTCTAAACACCATTTTGCATCGTCTCATTCTCTTTAAAGTCACCTTAAGCACCTTCTAAACCTCATTTTGCATCGTCTCATTCTCTTTAAAGTCACCTTAAGCACCTTCTAAACACCATTTTGCATCGTCTCATTCTCTTTAAAGTCACCTTAAGCACCTTCTAAACACCATTTTGCATCGTCTCATTCTCTTTAAAGTCACTTTAAGCACCTTCTAAACACCATTTTGCATCGTCTCATTCTCTTTAAAGTCACCTTAAGCACCTTCTAAACACCATTTTGCATCGTCTCATTCTCTTTAAAGTCACCTTGAGCACCTTCTAAACACCATTTTGCATCGTCTCATTCTCTTTAAAGTCACTTTAAGCACCTTCTAAACACCATTTTGCATCGTCTCATTCTCTTTAAAGTCACTTTAAGCACCTTCTAAACACCATTTTGCATCGTCTCATTCTCTTTAAAGTCACCTTAAGCACCTTCTAAACACCATTTTGCATCGTCTCATTCTCTTTAAAGTCACCTTAAGCACCTTCTAAACACCATTTTGCATCGTCTCATTCTCTTTAAAGTCACCTTAAGCACCTTCTAAACACCATTTTGCATCGTCTCATTCTCTTTAAAGTCACCTTAAGCACCTTCTAAACACCATTTTGCATCGTCTCATTCTCTTTAAAGTCACTTTAAGCACCTTCTAAACCTCATTTTGCATCGTCTCATTCTCTTTAAAGTCACCTTAAGCACCTTCTAAACACCATTTTGCATCGTCTCATTCTCTTTAAAGTCACCTTAAGCACCTTCTAAACCTCATTTTGCATCGTCTCATTCTCTTTAAAGTCACTTTAAGCACCTTCTAAACACCATTTTGCATCGTCTCATTCTCTTTAAAGTCACCTTAAGCACCTTCTAAACCTCATTTTGCATCGTCTCATTCTCTTTAAAGTCACCTTAAGCACCTTCTAAACACCATTTTGCATCGTCTCATTCTCTTTAAAGTCACCTTAAGCACCTTCTAAACACCATTTTGCATCGTCTCATTCTCTTTAAAGTCACCTTAAGCACCTTCTAAACACCATTTTGCATCGTCTCATTCTCTTTAAAGTCACCTTAAGCACCTTCTAAACACCATTTTGCATCGTCTCATTCTCTTTAAAGTCACCTTAAGCACCTTCTAAACCTCATTTTGCATCGTCTCATTCTCTTTAAAGTCACCTTAAGCACCTTCTAAACACCATTTTGCATCGTCTCATTCTCTTTAAAGTCACTTTAAGCACCTTCTAAACACCATTTTGCATCGTCTCATTCTCTTTAAAGTCACCTTAAGCACCTTCTAAACCTCATTTTGCATCGTCTCATTCTTTTGAAAGTCACCTTAAGCACCTTCTAAACACCATTTTGCATCGTCTCATTCTCTTTAAAGTCACCTTAAGCACCTTCTAAACCTCATTTTGCATCGTCTCATTCTCTTTAAAGTCACTTTAAGCACCTTCTAAACCTCATTTTGCATCGTCTCATTCTCTTTAAAGTCACCTTAAGCACCTTCTAAACCTCATTTTGCATCGTCTCATTCTCTTTAAAGTCACCTTAAGCACCTTCTAAACACCATTTTGCATCGTCTCATTCTCTTTAAAGTCACCTTAAGCACCTTCTAAACACCATTTTGCATCGTCTCATTCTCTTTAAAGTCACCTTAAGCACCTTCTAAACACCATTTTGCATCGTCTCATTCTCTTTAAAGTCACCTTAAGCACCTTCTAAACACCATTTTGCATCGTCTCATTCTCTTTAAAGTCACTTTAAGCACCTTCTAAACACCATTTTGCATCGTCTCATTCTCTTTAAAGTCACCTTAAGCACCTTCTAAACACCATTTTGCATCGTCTCATTCTCTTTAAAGTCACCTTAAGCACCTTCTAAACCTCATTTTGCATCGTCTCATTCTCTTTAAAGTCACCTTAAGCACCTTCTAAACACCATTTTGCATCGTCTCATTCTCTTTAAAGTCACCTTAAGCACCTTCTAAACCTCATTTTGCATCGTCTCATTCTCTTTAAAGTCACCTTAAGCACCTTCTAAACCTCATTTTGCATCGTCTCATTCTCTTTAAAGTCACCTTAAGCACCTTCTAAACACCATTTTGCATCGTCTCATTCTCTTTAAAGTCACTTTAAGCACCTTCTAAACACCATTTTGCATCGTCTCATTCTCTTTAAAGTCACCTTAAGCACCTTCTAAACCTCATTTTGCATCGTCTCATTCTCTTTAAAGTCACCTTAAGCACCTTCTAAACCTCATTTTGCATCGTCTCATTCTCTTTAAAGTCACCTTAAGCACCTTCTAAACACCATTTTGCATCGTCTCATTCTCTTTAAAGTCACCTTAAGCACCTTCTAAACACCATTTTGCATCGTCTCATTCTCTTTAAAGTCACCTTAAGCACCTTCTAAACACCATTTTGCATCGTCTCATTCTCTTTAAAGTCACCTTAAGCACCTTCTAAACACCATTTTGCATCGTCTCATTCTCTTTAAAGTCACCTTAAGCACCTTCTAAACACCATTTTGCATCGTCTCATTCTCTTTAAAGTCACCTTAAGCACCTTCTAAACACCATTTTGCATCGTCTCATTCTCTTTAAAGTCACCTTAAGCACCTTCTAAACACCATTTTGCATCGTCTCATTCTCTTTAAAGTCACTTTAAGCACCTTCTAAACCTCATTTTGCATCGTCTCATTCTCTTTAAAGTCACTTTAAGCACCTTCTAAACACCATTTTGCATCGTCTCATTCTCTTTAAAGTCACCTTAAGCACCTTCTAAACACCATTTTGCATCGTCTCATTCTCTTTAAAGTCACTTTAAGCACCTTCTAAACCTCATTTTGCATCGTCTCATTCTCTTTAAAGTCACTTTAAGCACCTTCTAAACACCATTTTGCATCGTCTCATTCTCTTTAAAGTCACCTTAAGCACCTTCTAAACACCATTTTGCATCGTCTCATTCTCTTTAAAGTCACCTTAAGCACCTTCTAAACACCATTTTGCATCGTCTCATTCTCTTTAGAGTCACCTTAAGCACCTTCTAAACCTCATTTTGCATCGTCTCATTCTCTTTAAAGTCACTTTAAGCACCTTCTAAACACCATTTTGCATCGTCTCATTCTCTTTAAAGTCACCTTAAGCACCTTCTAAACACCATTTTGCATCGTCTCATTCTCTTTAAAGTCACCTTAAGCACCTTCTAAACACCATTTTGCATCGTCTCATTCTCTTTAAAGTCACCTTAAGCACCTTCTAAACACCATTTTGCATCGTCTCATTCTCTTTAAAGTCACCTTAAGCACCTTCTAAACACCATTTTGCATCGTCTCATTCTCTTTAAAGTCACCTTAAGCACCTTCTAAACACCATTTTGCATCGTCTCATTCTCTTTAAAGTCACCTTAAGCACCTTCTAAACCTCATTTTGCATCGTCTCATTCTCTTTAAAGTCACCTTAAGCACCTTCTAAACACCATTTTGCATCGTCTCATTCTCTTTAAAGTCACCTTAAGCACCTTCTAAACACCATTTTGCATCGTCTCATTCTCTTTAAAGTCACCTTAAGCACCTTCTAAACCTCATTTTGCATCGTCTCATTCTCTTTAAAGTCACTTTAAGCACCTTCTAAACACCATTTTGCATCGTCTCATTCTCTTTAAAGTCACCTTAAGCACCTTCTAAACCTCATTTTGCATCGTCTCATTCTCTTTAAAGTCACCTTAAGCACCTTCTAAACACCATTTTGCATCGTCTCATTCTCTTTAAAGTCACCTTAAGCACCTTCTAAACACCATTTTGCATCGTCTCATTCTCTTTAAAGTCACTTTAAGCACCTTCTAAACACCATTTTGCATCGTCTCATTCTCTTTAAAGTCACCTTAAGCACCTTCTAAACACCATTTTGCATCGTCTCATTCTCTTTAAAGTCACCTTAAGCACCTTCTAAACCTCATTTTGCATCGTCTCATTCTCTTTAAAGTCACTTTAAGCACCTTCTAAACACCATTTTGCATCGTCTCATTCTCTTTAAAGTCACCTTAAGCACCTTCTAAACACCATTTTGCATCGTCTCATTCTCTTTAAAGTCACTTTAAGCACCTTCTAAACCTCATTTTGCATCGTCTCATTCTCTTTAAAGTCACTTTAAGCACCTTCTAAACACCATTTTGCATCGTCTCATTCTCTTTAAAGTCACCTTAAGCACCTTCTAAACCTCATTTTGCATCGTCTCATTCTCTTTAAAGTCACCTTAAGCACCTTCTAAACACCATTTTGCATCGTCTCATTCTCTTTAAAGTCACCTTAAGCACCTTCTAAACACCATTTTGCATCGTCTCATTCTCTTTAAAGTCACCTTAAGCACCTTCTAAACACCATTTTGCATCGTCTCATTCTCTTTAAAGTCACCTTAAGCACCTTCTAAACACCATTTTGCATCGTCTCATTCTCTTTAAAGTCACCTTAAGCACCTTCTAAACCTCATTTTGCATCGTCTCATTCTCTTTAAAGTCACCTTAAGCACCTTCTAAACACCATTTTGCATCGTCTCATTCTCTTTAAAGTCACCTTAAGCACCTTCTAAACACCATTTTACATCGTCTCATTCTCTTTAAAGTCACCTTAAGCACCTTCTAAACACCATTTTGCATCGTCTCATTCTCTTTAAAGTCACCTTAAGCACCTTCTAAACCTCATTTTGCATCGTCTCATTCTCTTTAAAGTCACTTTAAGCACCTTCTAAACCTCATTTTGCATCGTCTCATTCTCTTTAAAGTCACCTTAAGCACCTTCTAAACCTCATTTTGCATCGTCTCATTCTCTTTAAAGTCACCTTAAGCACCTTCTAAACACCATTTTGCATCGTCTCATTCTCTTTAAAGTCACCTTAAGCACCTTCTAAACACCATTTTGCATCGTCTCATTCTCTTTAAAGTCACCTTAAGCACCTTCTAAACACCATTTTGCATCGTCTCATTCTCTTTAAAGTCACCTTAAGCACCTTCTAAACACCATTTTGCATCGTCTCATTCTCTTTAAAGTCACTTTAAGCACCTTCTAAACACCATTTTGCATCGTCTCATTCTCTTTAAAGTCACCTTAAGCACCTTCTAAACACCATTTTGCATCGTCTCATTCTCTTTAAAGTCACCTTAAGCACCTTCTAAACACCATTTTGCATCGTCTCATTCTCTTTAAAGTCACCTTAAGCACCTTCTAAACACCATTTTGCATCGTCTCATTCTCTTAAAGTCACTTTAAGCACCTTCTAAACACCATTTTGCATCGTCTCATTCTCTTTAAAGTCACCTTAAGCACCTTCTAAACACCATTTTGCATCGTCTCATTCTCTTTAAAGTCACCTTAAGCACCTTCTAAACACCATTTTGCATCGTCTCATTCTCTTTAAAGTCACCTTAAGCACCTTCTAAACACCATTTTGCATCGTCTCATTCTCTTTAAAGTCACTTTAAGCACCTTCTAAACACCATTTTGCATCGTCTCATTCTCTTTAAAGTCACCTTAAGCACCTTCTAAACACCATTTTGCATCGTCTCATTCTCTTTAAAGTCACCTTAAGCACCTTCTAAACACCATTTTGCATCGTCTCATTCTCTTTAAAGTCACCTTAAGCACCTTCTAAACCTCATTTTGCATCGTCTCATTCTCTTTAAAGTCACTTTAAGCACCTTCTAAACCTCATTTTGCATCGTCTCATTCTCTTTAAAGTCACCTTAAGCACCTTCTAAACCTCATTTTGCATCGTCTCATTCTCTTTAAAGTCACCTTAAGCACCTTCTAAACACCATTTTGCATAGTCTCATTCTCTTTAAAGTCACCTTAAGCACCTTCTAAACCTCATTTTGCATAGTCTCATTCTCTTTAAAGTCACCTTAAGCACCTTCTAAACACCATTTTGCATCGTCTCATTCTCTTTAAAGTCACTTTAAGCACCTTCTAAACCTCATTTTGCATCGTCTCATTCTCTTTAAAGTCACCTTAAGCACCTTCTAAACACCATTTTGCATCGTCTCATTCTCTTTAAAGTCACTTTAAGCACCTTCTAAACACCATTTTGCATCGTCTCATTCTCTTTAAAGTCACTTTAAGCACCTTCTAAACCTCATTTTGCATCGTCTCATTCTCTTTAAAGTCACCTTAAGCACCTTCTAAACACCATTTTGCATCGTCTCATTCTCTTTAAAGTCACCTTAAGCACCTTCTAAACACCATTTTGCATCGTCTCATTCTCTTTAAAGTCACCTTAAGCACCTTCTAAACCTCATTTTGCATCGTCTCATTCTCTTTAAAGTCACTTTAAGCACCTTCTAAACCTCATTTTGCATCGTCTCATTCTCTTTAAAGTCACTTTAAGCACCTTCTAAACCTCATTTTGCATCGTCTCATTCTCTTTAAAGTCACCTTAAGCACCTTCTAAACCTCATTTTGCATCGTCTCATTCTCTTTAAAGTCACCTTAAGCACTTTCTAAACCTCATTTTGCATCGTCTCATTCTCTTTAAAGTCACTTTAAGCACCTTCTAAACACCATTTTGCATCGTCTCATTCTCTTTAAAGTCACTTTAAGCACCTTCTAAACCTCATTTTGCATCGTCTCATTCTCTTTAAAGTCACCTTAAGCACCTTCTAAACACCATTTTGCATCGTCTCATTCTCTTTAAAGTCACCTTAAGCACCTTCTAAACCTCATTTTGCATCGTCTCATTCTCTTTAAAGTCACCTTAAGCACCTTCTAAACACCATTTTGCATCGTCTCATTCTCTTTAAAGTCACCTTAAGCACCTTCTAAACCTCATTTTGCATCGTCTCATTCTCTTTAAAGTCACCTTAAGCACCTTCTAAACACCATTTTGCATCGTCTCATTCTCTTTAAAGTCACCTTAAGCACCTTCTAAACACCATTTTGCATCGTCTCATTCTCTTTAAAGTCACCTTAAGCACCTTCTAAACCTCATTTTGCATCGTCTCATTCTCTTTAAAGTCACCTTAAGCACCTTCTAAACCTCATTTTGCATCGTCTCATTCTCTTTAAAGTCACCTTAAGCACCTTCTAAACACCATTTTGCATCGTCTCATTCTCTTTAAAGTCACCTTAAGCACCTTCTAAACACCATTTTGCATCGTCTCATTCTCTTTAAAGTCACCTTAAGCACCTTCTAAACACCATTTTGCATCGTCTCATTCTCTTTAAAGTCACCTTAAGCACCTTCTAAACACCATTTTGCATCGTCTCATTCTCTTTAAAGTCACCTTAAGCACCTTCTAAACCTCATTTTGCATCGTCTCATTCTCTTTAAAGTCACCTTAAGCACCTTCTAAACACCATTTTGCATCGTCTCATTCTCTTTAAAGTCACCTTAAGCACCTTCTAAACCTCATTTTGCATCGTCTCATTCTCTTTAAAGTCACCTTAAGCACCTTCTAAACACCATTTTGCATCGTCTCATTCTCTTTAAAGTCACCTTAAGCACCTTCTAAACCTCATTTTGCATCGTCTCATTCTCTTTAAAGTCACCTTAAGCACCTTCTAAACACCATTTTGCATCGTCTCATTCTCTTTAAAGTCACCTTAAGCACCTTCTAAACACCATTTTGCATCGTCTCATTCTCTTTAAAGTCACCTTAAGCACCTTCTAAACACCATTTTGCATCGTCTCATTCTCTTTAAAGTCACTTTAAGCACCTTCTAAACACCATTTTGCATCGTCTCATTCTCTTTAAAGTCACCTTAAGCACCTTCTAAACCTCATTTTGCATCGTCTCACTCTCTTTAAAGTCACCTTAAGCACCTTCTAAACCTCATTTTGCATCGTCTCATTCTCTTTAAAGTCACCTTAAGCACCTTCTAAACCTCATTTTGCATCGTCTCATTCTCTTTAAAGTCACCTTAAGCACCTTCTAAACACCATTTTGCATCGTCTCATTCTCTTTAAAGTCACCTTAAGCACCTTCTAAACCTCATTTTGCATCGTCTCATTCTCTTTAAAGTCACCTTAAGCACCTTCTAAACACCATTTTGCATCGTCTCATTCTCTTTAAAGTCACCTTAAGCACCTTCTAAACACCATTTTGCATCGTCTCATTCTCTTTAAAGTCACCTTAAGCACCTTCTAAACCTCATTTTGCATCGTCTCATTCTCTTTAAAGTCACTTTAAGCACCTTCTAAACACCATTTTGCATCGTCTCATTCTCTTTAAAGTCACCTTAAGCACCTTCTAAACCTCATTTTGCATCGTCTCATTCTCTTTAAAGTCACCTTAAGCACCTTCTAAACACCATTTTGCATCGTCTCATTCTCTTTAAAGTCACCTTAAGCACCTTCTAAACCTCATTTTGCATAGTCTCATTCTCTTTAAAGTCACCTTAAGCACCTTCTAAACACAATTTTGCATAGTCTCATTCTCTTTAAAGTCACCTTAAGCACCTTCTAAACCTCATTTTGCATAGTCTCATTCTCTTTAAAGTCACCTTAAGCACCTTCTAAACACCATTTTGCATCGTCTCATTCTCTTTAAAGTCACCTTAAGCACCTTCTAAACACCATTTTGCATCGTCTCATTCTCTTTAAAGTCACCTTAAGCACCTTCTAAACACCATTTTGCATCGTCTCATTCTCTTTAAAGTCACCTTAAGCACCTTCTAAACACCATTTTGCATCGTCTCATTCTCTTTAAAGTCACCTTAAGCACCTTCTAAACCTCATTTTGCATCGTCTCATTCTCTTTAAAGTCACCTTAAGCACCTTCTAAACACCATTTTGCATCGTCTCATTCTCTTTAAAGTCACCTTAAGCACCTTCAAAACACCATTTTGCATCGTCTCATTCTCTTTAAAGTCACCTTAAACACCTTCTAAACCTCATTTTGCATCGTCTCATTCTCTTTAAAGTCACCTTAAGCACCTTCTAAACACCATTTTGCATGGTCTCATTCTCTTTAAAGTCACCTTAAGCACCTTCTAAACACCATTTTGCATCGTCTCATTCTCTTTAAAGTCACTTTAAGCACCTTCTAAACACCATTTTGCATCGTCTCATTCTCTTTAAAGTCACCTTAAGCACCTTCTAAACACCATTTTGCATCGTCTCATTCTCTTTAAAGTCACCTTAAGCACCTTCTAAACACCATTTTGCATCGTCTCATTCTCTTTAAAGTCACTTTAAGCACCTTCTAAACACCATTTTGCATCGTCTCATTCTCTTTAAAGTCACTTTAAGCACCTTCTAAACACCATTTTGCATCGTCTCATTCTCTTTAAAGTCACTTTAAGCACCTTCTAAACACCATTTTGCATCGTCTCATTCTCTTTAAAGTCACCTTAAGCACCTTCTAAACCTCATTTTGCATCGTCTCATTCTCTTTAAAGTCACTTTAAGCACCTTCTAAACACCATTTTGCATCGTCTCATTCTCTTTAAAGTCACCTTAAGCACCTTCTAAACACCATTTTGCATCGTCTCATTCTCTTTAAAGTCACTTTAAGCACCTTCTAAACCTCATTTTGCATCGTCTCATTCTCTTTAAAGTCACTTTAAGCACCTTCTAAACACCATTTTGCATCGTCTCATTCTCTTTAAAGTCACCTTAAGCACCTTCTAAACACCATTTTGCATCGTCTCATTCTCTTTAAAGTCACCTTAAGCACCTTCTAAACCTCATTTTGCATCGTCTCATTCTCTTTAAAGTCACTTTAAGCACCTTCTAAACCTCATTTTGCATCGTCTCATTCTCTTTAAAGTCACTTTAAGCACCTTCTAAACACCATTTTGCATCGTCTCATTCTCTTTAAAGTCACTTTAAGCACCTTCTAAACCTCATTTTGCATCGTCTCATTCTCTTTAAAGTCACTTTAAGCACCTTCTAAACACCATTTTGCATCGACTCATTCTCTTTAAAGTCACTTTAAGCACCTTCTAAACACCATTTTGCATCGTCTCATTCTCTTTAAAGTCACTTTTAAGCACCTTCTAAACCTCATTTTGCATCGTCTCATTCTCTTTAAAGTCACCTTAAGCACCTTCTAAACACCATTTTGCATCGTCTCATTCTCTTTAAAAGTCACCTTAAGCACCTTCTAAACCTCATTTTGCATCGTCTCATTCTCTTTAAAGTCACCTTAAGCACCTTCTAAAACACCATTTTGCATCGTCTCATTCTCTTTAAAGTCACTTTAAGCACCTTCTAAACACCATTTTGCATCGTCTCATTCTCTTTAAAGTCACTTTAAGCACCTTCTAAACACCATTTTGCATCGTCTCATTCTCTTTAAAGTCACTTTAAGCACCTTCTAAACCTCATTTTGCATCGTCTCATTCTCTTTAAAGTCACCTTAAGCACCTTCTAAACCTCATTTTGCATCGTCTCATTCTCTTTAAAGTCACCTTAAGCACCTTCTAAACCTCATTTTTGCATCGTCTCATTCTCTTTAAAGTCACCTTAAGCACCTTCTAAACACCATTTTGCATCGTCTCATTCTCTTTAAAGTCACTTTAAGCACCTTCTAAACACCATTTTGCATCGTCTCATTCTCTTTAAAGTCACTTTAAGCACCTTCTAAACCTCATTTTGCATCGTCTCATTCTCTTTAAAGTCACTTTAAGCACCTTCTAAACCTCATTTTGCATCGTCTCATTCTCTTTAAAGTCACTTTAAGCACCTTCTAAACACCATTTTGCATCGTCTCATTCTCTTTAAAGTCACTTTAAGCACCTTCTAAACCTCATTTTGCATCGTCTCATTCTCTTTAAAGTCACCTTAAGCACCTTCTAAACCTCATTTTGCATCGTCTCATTCTCTTTAAAGTCACCTTAAGCACCTTCTAAACCTCATTTTGCATCGTCTCATTCTCTTTAAAGTCACCTTAAGCACCTTCTAAACCTCATTTTGCATCGTCTCATTCTCTTTAAAGTCACTTTAAGCACCTTCTAAACCTCATTTTGCATCGTCTCATTCTCTTTAAAGTCACCTTAAGCACCTTCTAAACCTCATTTTGCATCGTCTCATTCTCTTTAAAGTCACCTTAAGCACCTTCTAAACACCATTTTGCATCGTCTCATTCTCTTTAAAGTCACTTTAAGCACCTTCTAAACCTCATTTTGCATCGTCTCATTCTCTTTAAAGTCACCTTAAGCACCTTCTAAACACCATTTTGCATCGTCTCATTCTCTTTAAAGTCACCTTAAGCACCTTCTAAACACCATTTTGCATCGTCTCATTCTCTTTAAAAGTCACCTTAAGCACCTTCTAAACCTCATTTTTGCATCGTCTCATTCTCTTTAAAGTCACCTTAAGCACCTTCTAAACACCATTTTGCATCGTCTCATTCTCTTTAAAGTCACTTTAAGCACCTTCTAAACCTCATTTTTGCATCGTCTCATTCTCTTTAAAGTCACCTTAAGCACCTTCTAAACACCATTTTGCATCGTCTCATTCTCTTTAAAGTCACTTTAAGCACCTTCTAAACCTCATTTTGCATCGTCTCATTCTCTTTAAAGTCACCTTAAGCACCTTCTAAACACCATTTTGCATCGTCTCATTCTCTTTTAAAGTCACCTTAAGCACCTTCTAAAACACCATTTTGCATCGTCTCATTCTTTTTAAAGTCACCTTAAGCACCTTCTAAACACCATTTTGCATCGTCTCATTCTTCTTTAAAGTCACTTTAAGCACCTTCTAAAACCTCATTTTGCATCGTCTCATTCTCTTTAAAGTCACCTTAAGCACCTTCTAAACCTCATTTTGCATCGTCTCATTCTCTTTAAAGTCACCTTAAGCACCTTCTAAACACCATTTTGCATCGTCTCATTCTCTTTAAAGTCACCTTAAGCACCTTCTAAACACCATTTTGCATCGTCTCATTCTCTTTAAAGTCACCTTAAGCACCTTCTAAACACCATTTTGCATCGTCTCATTCTCTTTAAAGTCAGCTTAAGCACCTTCTAAACACCATTTTGCATCGTCTCATTCTCTTTAAAGTCACCTTAAGCACCTTCTAAACACCATTTTGCATCGTCTCATTCTCCTTAAAGTCACCTTAAGCACCTTCTAAACACCATTTTGCATCGTCTCATTCTCTTTAAAGTCACCTTAAGCACCTTCTAAACACCATTTTGCATCGTCTCATTCTCTTTAAAGTCACTTTAAGCACCTTCTAAACACCATTTTGCATCGTCTCATTCTCTTTATAGTCACCTTAAGCACCTTCTAAACACCATTTTGCATCGTCTCATTCTCTTTAAAGTCACCTTAAGCACCTTCTAACACACCATTTTGCATCGTCTCATTCTCTTTAAAAGTCACTTTAAGCACCTTCTAAACACCATTTTGCATCGTCTCATTCTCTTTAAAAGTCACCTTAAAGCACCTTCTAAACCTCATTTTGCATCGTCTCATTCTCTTTAAAGTCACCTTAAGCACCTTCTAAACCTCATTTTGCATCGTCTCATTCTCTTTAAAGTCACCTTAAGCACCTTCTAAACCTCATTTTTGCATCGTCTCATTCTCTTTAAAGTCACCTTAAGCACCTTCTAAACCTCATTTTTGCATCGTCTCATTCTCTTTAAAGTCACCTTAAGCACCTTCTAAACACCATTTTGCATCGTCTCATTCTCTTTAAAGTCACCTTAAGCACCTTCTAAACCTCATTTTGCATCGTCTCATTCTCTTTAAAGTCACCTTAAGCACCTTCTACACCTCATTTTGCATCGTCTCATTCTCTTTAAAGTCACTTTAAGCACCTTCTAAACCTCATTTTGCATCGTCTCATTCTCTTTAAAGTCACCTTAAGCACCTTCTAAACCTCATTTTGCATCGTCTCATTCTCTTTAAAGTCACCTTAAGCACCTTCTAAACACCATTTTGCATCGTCTCATTCTCTTTAAAGTCACTTTAAGCACCTTCTAAACCTCATTTTGCATCGTCTCATTCTCTTTAAAGTCACCTTAAGCACCTTCTAAACACCATTTTGCATCGTATCATTCTCTTTAAAGTCACTTTAAGCACCTTCTAAACCTCATTTTGCATCGTCTCATTCTCTTTAAAGTCACCTTAAGCACCTTCTAAAACACCATTTTGCATCGTCTCATTCTCTTTAAAGTCACCTTAAGCACCTTCTAAACACCATTTTGCATCGTCTCATTCTCTTTAAAGTCACCTTAAGCACCTTCTAAACACCATTTTGCATCGTCTCATTCTCTTTAAAGTCACCTTAAGCACCTTCTAAAACACCATTTTGCATCGTCTCATTCTCTTTAAAGTCACCTTAAGCACCTTCTAAACACCATTTTGCATCGTCTCATTCTCTTTAAAGTCACCTTAAGCACCTTCTAAACACCATTTTGCATCGTCTCATTCTCTTTAAAGTCACCTTAAGCACCTTCTAAACCTCATTTTGCATCGTCTCATTCTCTTTAAAGTCACTTTAAGCACCTTCTAAAACACCATTTTGCATCGTCTCATTCTCTTTAAAGTCACCTTAAGCACCTTCTAAACACCATTTTGCATCGTCTCATTCTCTTTAAAGTCACCTTAAGCACCTTCTAAACCTCATTTTGCATCGTCTCATTCTCTTTAAAAGTCACCTTAAGCACCTTCTAAACACCATTTTGCATCGTCTCATTCTCTTTAAAGTCACCTTAAGCACCTTCTAAACCTCATTTTGCATCGTCTCATTCTCTTTAAAGTCACTTTAAGCACCTTCTAAACACCATTTTGCATCGTCTCATTCTCTTTAAAGTCACTTTAAGCACCTTCTAAACACCATTTTGCATCGTCTCATTCTCTTTAAAGTCACTTTAAGCACCTTCTAAACACCATTTTGCATCGTCTCATTCTCTTTAAAGTCACCTTAAGCACCTTCTAAACCTCATTTTGCATCGTCTCATTCTCTTTAAAGTCACTTTAAGCACCTTCTAAACCTCATTTTGCATCGTCTCATTCTCTTTAAAGTCACTTTAAGCACCTTCTAAACACCATTTTGCTTCGTCTCATTCTCTTTAAAGTCACCTTAAGCACCTTCTAAACCTCATTTTGCATCGTCTCATTCTCTTTAAAGTCACCTTAAGCACCTTCTAAACACCATTTTGCATCGTCTCATTCTCTTTAAAGTCACTTTAAGCACCTTCTAAACACCATTTTGCATCGTCTCATTCTCTTTAAAGTCACCTTAAGCACCTTCTAAACCTCATTTTGCATCGTCTCATTCTCTTTAAAGTCACCTTAAGCACCTTCTAAACACCATTTTGCATCGTCTCATTCTCTTTTAAAAGTCACTTTAAGCACCTTCTAAACACCATTTTGCATCGTCTCATTCTCTTTAAAGTCACCTTAAGCACCTTCTAAACCTCATTTTGCATCGTCTCATTCTCTTTAAAGTCACTTTAAGCACCTTCTAAACACCATTTTGCATCGTCTCATTCTCTTTAAAGTCACCTTAAGCACCTTCTAAACACCATTTTGCATCGTCTTCATTCTCTTTAAAGTCACCTTAAGCACCTTCTAAACACCATTTTGCATCGTCTCATTCTCTTTAAAGTCACTTTATAAGCACCTTCTAAAACACCATTTTTGCATCGTCTCATTCTCTTTAAAGTCACCTTAAGCACCTTCTAAAGCACCATTTTGCATCGTCTCATTCTCTTTTAAAGTCACCTTAAGCACCTTCTAAACCTCATTTTGCATCGTCTCATTCTCTTTCAAGTCACTTTAAGCACCTTCTAAACACCATTTTGCATCGTCTCATTCTCTTTAAAGTCACCTTAAGCACCTTCTAAACACCATTTTGCATCGTCTCATTCTCTTTGAAGTCACTTTAAGCACCTTCTAAACACCATTTTGCATCGTCTCATTCTCTTTAAAGTCACCTTAAGCAGCTTCTAAACACCATTTTGCATCGTCTCATTCTCTTTAAAGTCACCTTAAGCACCTTCTAAACCTCATTTTGCATCGTCTCATTCTCTTTAAAGTCACTTTAAGCACCTTCTAAACACCATTTTGCATCGTCTCATTCTCTTTAAAGTCACCTTAAGCACCTTCTAAACACCATTTTGCATCGTCTCATTCTCTTTAAAGTGACTTTAAAGCACCTTCTAAACACCATTTTGCATCGTCTCATTCTCTTTAAAGTCACCTTAAGCACCTTCTAAACCTCATTTTGCATCGTCTCATTCTCTTTAAAGTCACTTTAAGCACCTTCTAAACCTCATTTTGCATCGTCTCATTCTCTTTAAAGTCACTTTAAGCACCTTCTAAACACCATTTTGCATCGTCTCATTCTCTTTAAAGTCACCTTAAGCACCTTCTAAACACCATTTTGCATCGTCTCATTCTCTTTAAAGTCACCTTAAGCACCTTCTAAACACCATTTTGCATCGTCTCATTCTCTTTAAAGTCACCTTAAGCACCTTCTAAACACCATTTTGCATCGTCTCATTCTCTTTAAAGTCACCTTAAGCACCTTCTAAACCTCATTTTGCATCGTCTCATTCTCTTTAAAGTCACCTTAAGCACCTTCTAAACCTCATTTTGCATCGTCTCATTCTCTTTAAAGTCACCTTAAGCACCTTCTAAACCTCATTTTGCATCGTCTCATTCTCTTTAAAGTCACCTTAAGCACCTTCTAAACCTCATTTTGCATCGTCTCATTCTCTTTAAAGTCACTTTAAGCACCTTCTAAACACCAATTTTGCATCGTCTCATTCTCTTTAAAGTCACCTTAAGCACCTTCTAAACCTCATTTTGCATCGTCTCATTCTCTTTAAAGTCACTTTAAGCACCTTCTAAACCTCATTTTGCATCGTCTCATTCTCTTTAAAGTCACCTTAAGCACCTTCTAAACACCATTTTGCATCGTCTCATTCTCTTTAAAGTCACCTTAAGCACCTTCTAAAACACCATTTTGCATCGTCTCATTCTCTTTAAAGTCACCTTAAGCACCTTCTAAACACCATTTTGCATCGTCTCATTCTCTTTAAAGTCACTTTAAGCACCTTCTAAACACCATTTGGCATCGTCTCATTCTCTTTAAAGTCACTTTAAGCACCTTCTAAACCTCATTTTGCATCGTCTCATTCTCTTTAAAGTCACCTTAAGCACCTTCTAAACCTCATTTTGCATCGTCTCATTCTCTTTTAAAGTCACCTTAAGCACCTTCTAAACCTCATTTTGCATCGTCTCATTCTCTTTAAAGTCACCTTAAGCACCTTCTAAACCTCATTTTGCATCGTCTCATTCTCTTTAAAGTCACCTTAAGCACCTTCTAAACCTCATTTTGCATCGTCTCATTCTCTTTAAAGTCACTTTAAGCACCTTCTAAACACCATTTTGCATCGTCTCATTCTCTTTAAAGTCACCTTAAGCACCTTCTAAACACCATTTTGCATCGTCTCATTCTCTTTAAAGTCACTTTAAGCACCTTCTAAACACCATTTTGCATCGTCTCATTCTCTTTAAAGTCACTTTAAGCACCTTCTAAACCTCATTTTGCATCGTCTCATTCTCTTTAAAAGTCACCTTAAGCACCTTCTAAACACCATTTTGCATCGTCTCATTCTCTTTAAAGTCACTTTAAAGCACCTTCTAAACCTCATTTTGCATCGTCTCATTCTCTT
>NW_026689908.1:0-54715 GCF_943734765.1 Anopheles ziemanni | reverse complement strand
GATGCAAAATGGTGTTTAGAAGGTGCTTAAGGTGACTTTAAAGAGAATGAGACGATGCAAAATGAGGTTTAGAAGGTGCTTAAGGTGACTTTAAAGAGAATGAGACGATGCAAAATGGTGTTTAGAAGGTGCTTAAGGTGACTTTAAAGAGAATGAGACGATGCAAAATGGTGTTTAGAAGGTGCTTAAGGTGACTTTAAAGAGAATGAGACGATGCAAAATGAGGTTTAGAAGGTGCTTAAGGTGACTTTAAAGAGAATGAGACGATGCAAAATGAGGTTTAGAAGGTGCTTAAGGTGACTTTAAAGAGAATGAGACGATGCAAAATGAGGTTTAGAAGGTGCTTAAGGTGACTTTAAAGAGAATGAGACGATGCAAAATGAGGTTTAGAAGGTGCTTAAAGTGACTTTAAAGAGAATGAGACGATGCAAAATGAGGTTTAGAAGGTGCTTAAAGTGACTTTAAAGAGAATGAGACGATGCAAAATGGTGTTTAGAAGGTGCTTAAAGTGACTTTAAAGAGAATGAGACGATGCAAAATGGTGTTTAGAAGGTGCTTAAGGTGACTTTAAAGAGAATGAGACGATGCAAAATGGTGTTTAGAAGGTGCTTAAAGTGACTTTAAAGAGAATGAGACGATGCAAAATGAGGTTTAGAAGGTGCTTAAGGTGACTTTAAAGAGAATGAGACGATGCAAAATGAGGTTTAGAAGGTGCTTAAAGTGACTTTAAAGAGAATGAGACGATGCAAAATGGTGTTTAGAAGGTGCTTAAAGTGACTTTAAAGAGAATGAGACGATGCAAAATGAGGTTTAGAAGGTGCTTAAGGTGACTTTAAAGAGAATGAGACGATGCAAAATGAGGTTAAGAAGGTGCTTAAGGTGACTTTAAAGAGAATGAGACGATGCAAAATGAGGTTTAGAAGGTGCTTAAGGTGACTTTAAAGAGAATGAGACGATGCAAAATGAGGTTTAGAAGGTGCTTAAAGTGACTTTAAAGCGAATGAGACGATGCAAAATGGTGTTTAGAAGGTGCTTAAGGTGACTTTAAAGAGAATGAGACGATGCAAAATGGTGTTTAGAAGGTGCTTAAAGTGACGTTAAAGAGAATGAGACGATGCAAAATGAGGTTTAGAAGGTGCTTAAGGTGACTTTAAAGAGAATGAGACGATGCAAAATGGTGTTTAGAAGGTGCTTAAGGTGACTTTAAAGAGAATGAGACGATGCAAAATGGTGTTTAGAAGGTGCTTAAGGTGACTTTAAAGAGAATGAGACGATGCAAAATGGTGTTTAGAAGGTGCTTAAAGTGACTTTAAAGAGAATGAGACGATGCAAAATGGTGTTTAGAAGGTGCTTAAGGTGACTTTAAAGAGAATGAGACGATGCAAAATGAGGTTTAGAAGGTGCTTAAAGTGACTTTAAAGAGAATGAGACGATGCAAAATGGTGTTTAGAAGGTGCTTAAAGTGACGTTAAAGAGAATGAGACGATGCAAAATGAGGTTTAGAAGGTGCTTAAAGTGACTTTAAAGAGAATGAGACGATGCAAAATGGTGTTTAGAAGGTGCTTAAAGTGACTTTAAAGAGAATGAGACGATGCAAAATGAGGTTTAGAAGGTGCTTAAGGTGACTTTAAAGAGAATGAGACGATGCAAAATGAGGTTTAGAAGGTGCTTAAGGTGACTTTAAAGAGAATGAGACGATGCAAAATGAGGTTTAGAAGGTGCTTAAAGTGACTTTAAAGAGAATGAGACGATGCAAAATGAGGTTTAGAAGGTGCTTAAAGTGACTTTAAAGAGAATGAGACGATGCAAAATGGTGTTTAGAAGGTGCTTAAAGTGACTTTAAAGAGAATGAGACGATGCAAAATGGTGTTTAGAAGGTGCTTAAGGTGACTTTAAAGAGAATGAGACGATGCAAAATGGTGTTTAGAAGGTGCTTAAAGTGACTTTAAAGAGAATGAGACGATGCAAAATGAGGTTTAGAAGGTGCTTAAGGTGACTTTAAAGAGAATGAGACGATGCAAAATGAGGTTTAGAAGGTGCTTAAAGTGACTTTAAAGAGAATGAGACGATGCAAAATGAGGTTTAGAAGGTGCTTAAAGTGACTTTAAAGAGAATGAGACGATGCAAAATGGTGTTTGAAAGGTGCTTAAGGTGACTTTAAAGAGAATGAGACGATGCAAAATGAGGTTTAGAAGGTGCTTAAAGTGACTTTAAAGAGAATGAGACGATGCAAAATGGTGTTTAGAAGGTGCTTAAAGTGACTTTAAAGAGAATGAGACGATGCAAAATGAGGTTTAGAAGGTGCTTAAAGTGACTTTAAAGAGAATGAGACGATGCAAAATGGTGTTTAGAAGGTGCTTAAAGTGACTTTAAAGAGAATGAGACGATGCAAAATGGTGTTTAGAAGGTGCTTAAGGTGACTTTAAAGAGAATGAGACGATGCAAAATGAGGTTTAGAAGGTGCTTAAAGTGACTTTAAAGAGAATGAGACGATGCAAAATGAGGTTTAGAAGGTGCTTAAAGTGACTTTAAAGAGAATGAGACGATGCAAAATGGTGTTTAGAAGGTGCTTAAGGTGACTTTAAAGAGAATGAGACGATGCAAAATGGTGTTTAGAAGGTGCTTAATGTGACTTTAAAGAGAATGAGACGATGCAAAATGGTGTTTAGAAGGTGCTTAAGGTGACTTTAAAGAGAATGAGACGATGCAAAATGAGGTTTAGAAGGTGCTTAAAGTGACTTTAAAGAGAATGAGACGATGCAAAATGGTGTTTAGAAGGTGCTTAAGGTGACTTTAAAGAGAATGAGACGATGCAAAATGAGGTTTAGAAGGTGCTTAAAGTGACTTTAAAGAGAATGAGACGATGCAAAATGGTGTTTAGAAGGTGCTTAAAGTGACTTTAAAGAGAATGAGACGATGCAAAATGAGGTTTAGAAGGTGCTTAAGGTGACTTTAAAGAGAATGAGACGATGCAAAATGGTGTTTAGAAGGTGCTTAAGGTGACTTTAAAGAGAATGAGACGATGCAAAATGAGGTTTAGAAGGTGCTTAAAGTGACTTTAAAGAGAATGAGACGATGCAAAATGAGGTTTAGAAGGTGCTTAAAGTGACTTTAAAGAGAATGAGACGATGCAAAATGGTGTTTAGAAGGTGCTTAAGGTGACTTTAAAGAGAATGAGACGATGCAAAATGAGGTTTAGAAGGTGCTTAAGGTGACTTTAAAGAGAATGAGACGATGCAAAATGGTGTTTAGAAGGTGCTTAAAGTGACTTTAAAGAGAATGAGACGATGCAAAATGGTGTTTAGAAGGTGCTTAAAGTGACTTTAAAGAGAATGAGACGATGCAAAATGAGGTTTAGAAGGTGCTTAAAGTGACTTTAAAGAGAATGAGACGATGCAAAATGGTGTTTAGAAGGTGCTTAAAGTGACTTTAAAGAGAATGAGACGATGCAAAATGGTGTTTAGAAGGTGCTTAAAGTGACTTTAAAGAGAATGAGACGATGCAAAATGGTGTTTAGAAGGTGCTTAAAGTGACTTTAAAGAGAATGAGACGATGCAAAATGAGGTTTAGAAGGTGCTTAAAGTGACTTTAAAGAGAATGAGACGATGCAAAATGAGGTTTAGAAGGTGCTTAAGGTGACTTTAAAGAGAATGAGACGATGCAAAATGAGGTTTAGAAGGTGCTTAAAGTGACTTTAAAGAGAATGAGACGATGCAAAATGGTGTTTAGAAGGTGCTTAAGGTGACTTTAAAGAGAATGAGACGATGCAAAATGGTGTTTAGAAGGTGCTTAAAGTGACTTTAAAGAGAATGAGACGATGCAAAATGGTGTTTAGAAGGTGCTTAAGGTGACTTTAAAGAGAATGAGACGATGCAAAATGAGGTTTAGAAGGTGCTTAAAGTGACTTTAAAGAGAATGAGACGATGCAAAATGAGGTTTAGAAGGTGCTTAAAGTGACTTTAAAGAGAATGAGACGATGCAAAATGGTGTTTAGAAGGTGCTTAAAGTGACTTTAAAGAGAATGAGACGATGCAAAATGAGGTTTAGAAGGTGCTTAAAGTGACTTTAAAGAGAATGAGACGATGCAAAATGGTGTTTAGAAGGTGCATAAAGTGACTTTAAAGAGAATGAGACGATGCAAAATGAGGTTTAGAAGGTGCTTAAAGTGACTTTAAAGAGAATGAGACGATGCAAAATGGTGTTTAGAAGGTGCTTAAAGTGACTTTAAAGAGAATGAGACGATGCAAAATGGTGTTTAGAAGGTGCTTAAGGTGACTTTAAAGAGAATGAGACGATGCAAAATGAGGTTTAGAAGGTGCTTAAGGTGACTTTAAAGAGAATGAGACGATGCAAAATGGTGTTTAGAAGGTGCTTAAGGTGACTTTAAAGAGAATGAGACGATGCAAAATGAGGTTTAGAAGGTGCTTAAAGTGACTTTAAAGAGAATGAGACGATGCAAAATGAGGTTTAGAAGGTGCTTAAGGTGACTTTAAAGAGAATGAGACGATGCAAAATGAGGTTTAGAAGGTGCTTAAGGTGACTTTAAAGAGAATGAGACGATGCAAAATGGTGTTTAGAAGGTGCTTAAAGTGACTTTAAAGAGAATGAGACGATGCAAAATGGTGTTTAGAAGGTGCTTAAAGTGACTTTAAAGAGAATGAGACGATGCAAAATGAGGTTTAGAAGGTGCTTAAAGTGACTTTAAAGAGAATGAGACGATGCAAAATGGTGTTTAGAAGGTGCTTAAAGTGACTTTAAAGAGAATGAGACGATGCAAAATGAGGTTTAGAAGGTGCTTAAAGTGACTTTAAAGAGAATGAGACGATGCAAAATGGTGTTTAGAAGGTGCTTAAAGTGACTTTAAAGAGAATGAGACGATGCAAAATGGTGTTTAGAAGGTGCTTAAGGTGACTTTAAAGAGAATGAGACGATGCAAAATGAGGTTTAAAAGGTGCTTAAGGTGACTTTAAAGAGAATGAGACGATGCAAAATGAGGTTTAGAAGGTGCTTAAAGTGACTTTAAAGAGAATGAGACGATGCAAAATGGTGTTTAGAAGGTGCTTAAAGTGACTTTAAAGAGAATGAGACGATGCAAAATGAGGTTTAGAAGGTGCTTAAAGTGACTTTAAAGAGAATGAGACGATGCAAAATGAGGTTTAGAAGGTGCTTAAAGTGACTTTAAAGAGAATGAGACGATGCAAAATGGTCTTTAGAAGGTGCTTAAAGTGACTTTAAAGAGAATGAGACGATGCAAAATGAGGTTTAGAAGGTGCTTAAAGTGACTTTAAAGAGAATGAGACGATGCAAAATGAGGTTTAGAAGGTGCTTAAAGTGACTTTAAAGAGAATGAGACGATGCAAAATGGTGTTTAGAAGGTGCTTAAAGTGACTTTAAAGAGAATGAGACGATGCAAAATGAGGTTTAGAAGGTGCTTAAAGTGACTTTAAAGAGAATGAGACGATGCAAAATGAAGTTTAGAAGGTGCTTAAAGTGACTTTAAAGAGAATGAGACGATGCAAAATGAGGTTTAGAAGGTGCTTAAAGTGACTTTAAAGAGAATGAGACGATGCAAAATGAGGTTTAGAAGGTGCTTAAAGTGACTTTAAAGAGAATGAGACGATGCAAAATGAGGTTTAGAAGGTGCTTAAAGTGACTTTAAAGAGAATGAGACGATGCAAAATGGTGTTTAGAAGGTGCTTAAAGTGACTTTAAAGAGAATGAGACGATGCAAAATGGTGTTTAGAAGGTGCTTAAAGTGACTTTAAAGAGAATGAGACGATGCAAAATGAGGTTTGGAAGGTGCTTAAAGTGACTTTAAAGAGAATGAGACGATGCAAAATGAGGTTTAGAAGGTGCTTAAAGTGACTTTAAAGAGAATGAGACGATGCAAAATGAGGTTTAGAAGGTGCTTAAAGTGACTTTAAAGAGAATGAGACGATGCAAAATGAGGTTTAGAAGGTGCTTAAGGTGACTTTAAAGAGAATGAGACGATGCAAAATGAGGTTTAGAAGGTGCTTAAAGTGACTTTAAAGAGAATGAGACGATGCAAAATGGTGTTTAGAAGGTGCTTAAAGTGACTTTAAAGAGAATGAGACGATGCAAAATGAGGTTTAGAAGGTGCTTAAAGTGACTTTAAAGAGAATGAGACGATGCAAAATGAGGTTTAGAAGGTGCTTAAAGTGACTTTAAAGAGAATGAGACGATGATAAATGAGGTTTACAATGTGCTTAAAGTGACTTTAAAGAGAATGAGACGATGATAAATGAGGTTTACAATGTGCTTAAAGTGACTTTAAAGAGAATGAGACGATGATAAATGAGGTTTACAATGTGCTTAAAGTGACTTTAAAGAGAATGAGACGATGCAAAATGAGGTTTAGAAGGTGCTTAAGGTGACTTTAAAGAGAATGAGACGATGCAAAATGAGGTTTAGAAGGTGCTTAAGGTGACTTTAAAGAGAATGAGACGATGCAAAATGAGGTTTAGAAGGTGCTTAAAGTGACTTTAAAGAGAATGAGACGATGCAAAATGGTGTTTAGAAGGTGCTTAAAGTGACTTTAAAGAGAATGAGACGATGCAAAATGAGGTTTAGAAGGTGCTTAAAGTGACTTTAAAGAGAATGAGACGATGCAAAATGGTGTTTAGAAGGTGCTTAAGGTGACTTTAAAGAGAATGAGACGATGCAAAATGGTCTTTAGAAGGTGCTTAAGGTGACTTTAAAGAGAATGAGACGATGCAAAATGAGGTTTAGAAGGTGCTTAAATTGACTTTAAAGAGAATGAGACGATGCAAAATGGTGTTTAGAAGGTGCTTAAGGTGACTTTAAAGAGAATGAGACGATGCAAAATGAGGTTTAGAAGGTGCTTAAAGTGACTTTAAAGAGAATGAGACGATGCAAAATGGTGTTGAGAAGGTGCTTAAAGTGACTTTAAAGAGAATGAGACGATGCAAAATGGTGTTTAGAAGGTGCTTAAGGTGACTTTAAAGAGAATGAGACGATGCAAAATGAGGTTTAGAAGGTGCTTAAGGTGACTTTAAAGAGAATGAGACGATGCAAAATGAGGTTTAGAAGGTGCTTAAAGTGACTTTAAAGAGAATGAGACGATGCAAAATGAGGTTTAGAAGGTGCTTAAAGTGACTTTAAAGAGAATGAGACGATGCAAAATGGTGTTTAGAAGGTGCTTAAAGTGACTTTAAAGAGAATGAGACGATGCAAAACGGTGTTTAGAAGGTGGTTAAGGTGACTTTAAAGAGAATGAGACGATGCAAAATGGTGTTTAGAAGGTGCTTAAAGTGACTTTAAAGAGAATGAGACGATGCAAAATGAGGTTTAGAAGGTGCTTAAGGTGACTTTAAAGAGAATGAGACGATGCAAAATGAGGTTTAGAAGGTGCTTAAGGTGACTTTAAAGAGAATGAGACGATGCAAAATGAGGTTTAGAAGGTGCATAAAGTGACTTTAAAGAGAATGAGACGATGCAAAATGGTGTTTGAAAGGTGCTTAAGGTGACTTTAAAGAGAATGAGACGATGCAAAATGAGGTTTAGAAGGTGCTTAAAGTGACTTTAAAGAGAATGAGACGATGCAAAATGGTGTTTAGAAGGTGCTTAAAGTGACTTTAAAGAGAATGAGACGATGCAAAATGGTGTTTAGAAGGTGCTTAAGGTGACTTTAAAGAGAATGAGACGATGCAAAATGAGGTTTAGAAGGTGCTTAAAGTGACTTTAAAGAGAATGAGACGATGCAAAATGAGGTTTAGAAGGTGCTTAAAGTGACTTTAAAGAGAATGAGACGATGATAAATGAGGTTTAGAAGGTGCTTAAAGTGACTTTAAAGAGAATGAGACGATGCAAAATGAGGTTTAGAAGGTGCTTAAAGTGACTTTAAAGAGAATGAGACGATGCAAAATGGTGTTTAGAAGGTGCTTAAGGTGACTTTAAAGAGAATGAGACGATGCAAAATGGTGTTTAGAAGGTGCTTAAAGTGACTTTAAAGAGAATGAGACGATGCAAAATGGTGTTTAGAAGGTGCTTAAGGTGACTTTAAAGAGAATGAGACGATGCAAAATGAGGTTTAGAAGGTGCTTAAAGTGACTTTAAAGAGAATGAGACGATGCAAAATGGTGTTTAGAAGGTGCTTAAAGTGACTTTAAAGAGAATGAGACGATGCAAAATGAGGTTTAGAAGGTGCTTAAAGTGACTTTAAAGAGAATGAGACGATGCAAAATGTGGTTTAGAAGGTGCTTAAAGTGACTTTAAAGAGAATGAGACGATGCAAAATGAGGTTTAGAAGGTGCTTAAAGTGACTTTAAAGAGAATGAGACGATGCAAAATGAGGTTTAGAAGGTGCTTAAAGTGACTTTAAAGAGAATGAGACGATGCAAAATGGTGTTTAGAAGGTGCTTAAGGTGACTTTAAAGAGAATGAGACGATGCAAAATGAGGTTTAGAAGGTGCTTAAAGTGACTTTAAAGAGAATGAGACGATGCAAAATGGTGTTTAGAAGGTGCTTAAAGTGACTTTAAAGAGAATGAGACGATGCAAAATGAGGTTTAGAAGGTGCTTAAGGTGACTTTAAAGAGAATGAGACGATGCAAAATGGTGTTTAGAAGGTGCTTAAGGTGACTTTAAAGAGAATGAGACGATGCAAAATGAGGTTTAGAAGGTGCTTAAAGTGACTTTAAAGAGAATGAGACGATGCAAAATGAGGTTTAGAAGGTGCTTAAAGTGACTTTAAAGAGAATGAGACGATGCAAAATGAGGTTTAGAAGGTGCTTAAAGTGACTTTAAAGAGAATGAGACGATGCAAAATGGTGTTTAGAAGGTGCTTAAAGTGACTTTAAAGAGAATGAGACGATGCAAAATGGTGTTTAGAAGGTGCTTAAGGTGACTTTAAAGAGAATGAGACGATGCAAAATGAGGTTTAGAAGGTGCTTAAGGTGACTTTAAAGAGAATGAGACGATGCAAAATGGTGTTTAGAAGGTGCTTAAAGTGACTTTAAAGAGAATGAGACGATGCAAAATGGTGTTTAGAAGGTGCTTAAAGTGACTTTAAAGAGAATGAGACGATGCAAAATGAGGTTTAGAAGGTGCTTAAAGTGACTTTAAAGAGAATGAGACGATGCAAAATGGTGTTTAGAAGGTGCTTAAAGTGACTTTAAAGAGAATGAGACGATGCAAAATGGTGTTTAGAAGGTGCTTAAAGTGACTTTAAAGAGAATGAGACGATGCAAAATGGTGTTTAGAAGGTGCTTAAGGTGACTTTAAAGAGAATGAGACGATGCAAAATGAGGTTTGAAAGGTGCTTGAAGTGACTTTAAAGAGAATGAGACGATGCAAAATGAGGTTTAGAAGGTGCTTAAAGTGACTTTAAAGAGAATGAGACGATGCAAAATGAGGTTTAGAAGGTGCTTAAGGTGACTTTAAAGAGAATGAGACGATGCAAAATGAGGTTTAGAAGGTGCTTAAAGTGACTTTAAAGAGAATGAGACGATGCAAAATGGTGTTTAGAAGGTGCTTAAAGTGACTTTAAAGAGAATGAGACGATGCAAAATGAGGTTTAGAAGGTGCTTAAAGTGACTTTAAAGAGAATGAGACGATGCAAAATGAGGTTTAGAAGGTGCTTAAAGTGACTTTAAAGAGAATGAGACGATGCAAAATGGTGTTTAGAAGGTGCTTAAAGTGACTTTAAAGAGAATGAGACGATGCAAAATGGTCTTTAGAAGGTGCTTAAGGTGACTTTAAAGAGAATGAGACGATGCAAAATGAGGTTTAGAAGGTGCTTAAAGTGACTTTAAAGAGAATGAGACGATGCAAAATGAGGTTTAGAAGGTGCTTAAAGTGACTTTAAAGAGAATGAGACGATGCAAAATGAGGTTTAGAAGGTGCTTAAAGTGACTTTAAAGAGAATGAGACGATGCAAAATGGTGTTTAGAAGGTGCTTAAAGTGACTTTAAAGAGAATGAGACGATGCAAAATGAGGTTTAGAAGGTGCTTAAAGTGACTTTAAAGAGAATGAGACGATGCAAAATGGTGTTTAGAAGGTGCTTAAAGTGACTTTAAAGAGAATGAGACGATGCAAAATGAGGTTTAGAAGGTGCTTAAAGTGACTTTAAAGAGAATGAGACGATGCAAAATGAGGTTTAGAAGGTGCTTAAAGTGACTTTAAAGAGAATGAGACGATGCAAAATGGTGTTTAGAAGGTGCTTAAGGTGACTTTAAAGAGAATGAGACGATGCAAAATGAGGTTTAGAAGGTGCTTAAAGTGACTTTAAAGAGAATGAGACGATGCAAAATGGTGTTTAGAAGGTGCTTAAAGTGACTTTAAAGAGAATGAGACGATGCAAAATGGTGTTTAGAAGGTGCTTAAAGTGACTTTAAAGAGAATGAGACGATGCAAAATGGTGTTTAGAAGGTGCTTAAAGTGACTTTAAAGAGAATGAGACGATGCAAAATGGTCTTTAGAAGGTGCTTAAAGTGACTTTAAAGAGAATGAGACGATGCAAAATGGTGTTTAGAAGGTGCTTAAAGTGACTTTAAAGAGAATGAGACGATGCAAAATGAGGTTTAGAAGGTGCTTAAAGTGACTTTAAAGAGAATGAGACGATGCAAAATGGTGTTTAGAAGGTGTGTTGCCGACGCAACACGCGCAAGCAAAGGTCGCGACCAGGAAGTTTCATATTGCGCCTCCACGCGCAACGGCGGACCAGAATGAAAGGCCGCGATCGGCCAAAATATGATGTCTCCACGCGCAACGGCGGACCAGAATGATGGGCCGCGATCGGCCAAAATATGATGCCTCCACGCGCAACGGCCGCGATCACCGGGCGCGTGGAGCCACGCGCATGTAATAGGAAGCTGAAGAATCAGCAATAAATTAGTATTTAAGGGATAGCATTTAGGCAATAAAGCAGCATTTCAACAAGATCAGAAGGCTCAGTTATTAGTCGGAGGGCTCCTCCGGGCTAAAGAAAGAAACTTTGGTATCTTCGAACTGGCCAGCTCGGGGTTCCGCACCGGTGCTGGTCGCTGCGTAGGAGGTTTCCTACGTCAGTTACAAATGGTGGCTCCAGAGAGGAATCCAAGTTTCTTTACGTTATCTAAAAGTGTGTGTCGATCGGTGACAAAACGCTCGAGTAGAAGTGCACAAAAAGTACGCAAATAAGCACACAAATAAAGAACCTACGCGCGCAGTGATCGAAAAAAGTTCGTGAACAAGCATAACGCCAAGAAACAGAAGTGCATAGTGCCACAGAGAAGAAGAAGCGCATAGAGAAAAAGAGAAACGCGCGCAAATAATCGAAGCACAAAGCATAAAAAGTGCACCACGAGTAAAGTGAAGCAATTAGAAGTTGAACGCTGGGCACAGGTAACACTACAAAGAAAAAGTGATAACCCAAAAGTGTCCCCAAGAGGAATCACGTGCAATACCCGATTCCCAACTTGCGCGGAACACCTGTGACAGCTGCCGCGAACACCCAAATACGCGGCAGTGAACAGCGAGTGAAAACAGAGAGCAGAGAAAAACGCATCGACAGTCGAACAAAACAAGAGACGGTGGCAGAACGACGCGGAGGTGGACGAAGTCGGTGAACGGTGGACGAAACCTGAGAAGGACGAACGCGGCAGTCGGTCGGACGGACCACGAGGCAGCCGACCCCGGAAGCCGTGGAAGACAACCCCAGAGGGAAGGCGAACGAAACCTGAGACGGGCGGACGCAGCAGTCGGTCGGACGGACCACGAGGTAGTCAACCCCGGAAGCCGTGGCAGACACCCCCAGAGGAACGGCGGCGGCAGGGTAGTCATACGAGCGCCGCGAGGAAATCAGCTGAGCTGAGCAAACGGACGATTGCCGGCGCAGCGGGCGAAGGCGTTGGCGTAGCCACTACCACCTCCGAGGCAAACAAAGTAAGTAACAAAAGTAGCTAAAAATGGAGTATAAACCTAATCCTAATGGTCACTGTAAGTTGTGTACCAACAAAGATGAGTGGGGAAAGCTAGCGATTTGCTCATGTTGCGACCGATGGTTACACCTTGAGTGCTTAGGATTGAAAAGTGCCCCCAAGGACTATATTTGTCCAAGGTGTGAGGAGGACATGCAAAATTCAGAAGCCCTAAGGCAAGCAGTGATGCAAGGAGAACGTTTGCTGAAAGATACAACGGCGGGAAAAGAAAAGGCCGAACGGGTGAAAGACAAGGCCGAAGCGGCTAAAGCAAAAGCTGAAATAGCAAAAGAAAAAGCAGAACTAGCAAAAGAAAAAGCAGAACAAGCTAAAGAAAAAGCAGAAAAAGAGAAAGAAATATTGCAACAGGCACTTTTGAAGGCAGAGAAAATAATAAGGGACATGGAAATTGAGAGGGCCAAAGAGACGTCCGAAGACGAACAAGATCCGCATGAAAGGGAATTAGAACTATTAACGGAAACGCTAAAAAAGGAAAAGAACAAAGATTCCGAACCCCCCTCCGAAATTGATCGTCTCGTCACGAGCATTGAAAAGATGGTGCAAGCGTGGCCATCTTCATCAAAAGGAAATTTGATAGAACTCCCCGAATTTGCGGGAGATTACAAAGTATGGCCGCGATTCAAACAAAGTTATGATGAAACATCGCGAGTCGGAAAATTTTCAAATTTAGAAAATTTAAACAGACTGCAAAAACATCTCAAGGGGGAAGCGCTGCGAGCAGTCAGCGGATTGATGCTCAATCCAGCAAATGTTCCGCTAATAATGGCTAGGCTCGAGAGGATATATGGGAACACGGAAAACATTTACAAATCTTTGCTGCGGGAGCTACTCGCAGTAAAGAACATAACAATGGAACGCCCTTCAAATTTTCTGGAGTTTACAAACGCACTCCACAACCTCATTGACAACATGATGCTACTGGGCCAGGGAAGTTATCTAAATGACCAGAGGCTTCTAAATGACCTCGTTGCTAGACTACCCATAGAGCTTCGGCACGAATGGATAAAAAGCACACTTCCAAACAAAAACAATGAGGAAGAGGGGCATTCGAACTTAACCCTAACGGATCTGGCCAAATGGCTGGAACCCTCAGAAGAGTTAGCAACAGTGCTAGCCGCAAGTGAAGGTGGGTTTACGAAGCAAGCGAGACCACAGAGCTTGTACGCTCATGTTCGCTACAACGCAACTGAAAGAGGTCGATCCTGCCTAATTTGTAATAAACCTCACGAAACCGCCAAATGCAGAAAACTACTAAACCAATCGGTAGAACAACGGTGGCGCATAGTAAACCAAAATAAAATCTGCGCAAACTGCTGCAAATTTAACAACCACAAGGCAGGAGATTGTAGAGCTCCGCCGCAGTGCAGGGTAGAAGGGTGTGGTCGTAGACACCACAACATTCTCCATGCATATAAGGACACGCCACAAATCGATTCCGCTCGCATCAATCACCACCGAGTGAATGAAGAATTATTCTACCAGATAATTCCCGTAACACTGTATTCAAAAATTGGTCAGGTTAAAACATTTGCATTAATAGATCCTGCATCGAGCACCAGTCTCGTTCTAAATGACATCAGAGAAGAGTTAAAGGTATCGGGACCCAAGGCACCGCTAAAACTCTGCTGGACAAACGGCGATACGCAGTGCGAGCCAGCGAGTCAAATAGTATCATTTAAAATCAAGGGTCCAAACAATCGACTTTTTGACATTGCAAACGTTCGCTCGGTCCAAAAGCTCGAGCTCCCTATGCAGTCAGTCGATGCCGAGGCACTAAAGCGGGCATATAAACACTTTTCTCGCATCAACCTGGCGAGCTACAAAAATGCAAGGCCAACACTCTTGTTGGGCATACCCCACGCATTTTACACCCAAAGCGTGAGTTATCGATCTGGGCGACCTAACCAACCCATCGCACAAAAAACACGGCTCGGTTGGACAATTATAGGAGGTGATCAAGCAAACGACAGAAATATTAACCCCGTTTTTACAATAACCGATGTAGCAAGCGAAGAACATATGAAGATGGAAAAAATGATGCATGAATTCTTTACCACGGAGGGATTCGGGGTAAAACCGTGCGAAACCCCAATTGCAACCGAAAATAAGAAGGCTTTAGAAATAATGGAAAAAACATTAGCATACCGTGACGACCGATATGAAATCGGTCTGTTATGGCGCGAAGAAGGAACCCGAATGCCGAACAGCTACGGGCAAGCAGTAATGAGACTAAAGTCACAGGAACGCAAGATGGAGAAAGACGAATTCTTGAAACAATGGTACCATCAAACAATAGCTGACTACGTCGCGAAAGGGTATGCACGCAAGGCCACGGTGAAAGAACTTTTAGAGGATAATCCAAAAATATACTATCTTCCTCATTTCGCAACCATAAACGCCAACAAAGTTCCGCCGAAACCAAGATTGGTCTTTGACGCTGCGGCAAAGAACAATGGTAAATCTCTTAACTCACACTTACTAACCGGACCAGATGCAACGACCTCACTTATAGGCGTGCTGATCAGGTTCCGCGAGCACCCAATTGGCTGCACAGGTGACATCAAAGAGATGTTCCACCAAATCAAAATACGGCATGAAGATCAATACGCCCAAAGATTCTTGTTCAGGGGCTCACCCGACATGGTGCCACAAGTGTACGTCATGCAAGTCATGATGTTCGGGGCCACGTGTTCCCCAGCATGTGCCCAATATGTAAAAAATCAAAACGCGGAACTGTTCCAAGAAAAATATCCAGAAGCAGCAGAAGCAATAGTGCGAAATCACTATGTAGATGATTACTTGGACAGCTTTCCAGATCTCGAAACGGCCGTTCGAACTATTCAGGAGGTGTGCGAGATCCACAATAGAGCGAACTTCTTCCTTCGAAATTTCATTACCAACAATAAAGAGCTGGAGAGTACCATTCCTGCAGATAGACTGTCAGAAAACACACTACTAGACATCGGAACCAACAGTCAAACCTCCGAGAAGGTTCTTGGCCTGTTATGGGATAGGAAATCCGATGAGTTTAGGTATGTGCTAAAACTACCCAAAGTCAACGTAAAAGATATCACCAAAAGAATGGTACTATCGACCATAATGAAGATATACGATCCTTTGGGATTAGTCGCTCACTATACCACAGAGGCAAAAATTCTCATGCAAGATTTATGGAGATCAATGATAGGCTGGGACGACAAACTCCCAGTCGCCTTGCAAGGCCAATGGGAAAGGTGGCTAACCAGGATTAAAGACGTTGAACAAATCAAAATATCTAGACCCTATGCAAAGGCAAGGGGGGATTGCCGAAGAGAGCTGCACACATTTGTCGATGCCTCCGAAAAGGCATTCGCAGCAATAATATACCTGCGAAGCATCTACCAGCATGGTATTTACATAAACATTATCTGCGCCAAATCAAGGGTCGCTCCTAAGAAACCGCTATCTATCCCGCGGCTCGAACTTCAGGCCGCAGTATTAGGCACCAGGCTCACCGAAGCCACTAAAAAGGAATTAAGAATAACGATCGATGATGTGTACTATTGGACCGACTCCACCACTGTGCTTGGGTGGATCAGCAGCGAAGCGCGAAAATTCAAACAATTCACGGCGCTGCGCATAGGCGAAATTCTAGAGACCACAAATAAAAATCAGTGGCAATGGGTGGCCTCAGGAAGCAATCCCGCTGACGAAGCTACGAAAGAGAAAAAGGGCCCGTCGCTATGGCTCGAGGGACCGGCCTTCCTAAAGCAGGAAATCATTCCCCGTAAACCGCAACCATTCGTAACGTATGAAGACCTCAAGCCGGTGCACGTTATCAAAACATTTAAAAGGGATGACTTCGAAATCATCTCGATCCAGTGGTGCTCCTCATGGGTGCGCTTGAAAAAGGCGCTAGCGATTTGGCTGTGCTATATCAAAAAGCTGCAACACAAAGTCAAACGTGAACCTTACACGCAAATATTAGATTGCGAAATGTGGACGACTGCCGAAATCTTATTATTGAAAAAGGCTCAGTGGGAATCATTTGAAGAAGAGGTGACCAACCTAACATTAAACAAACCAATCCCTAGACACAGCTCTATCAGGTCGCTCAATCCATATCTTGAAGATGGCATATTGCGAGTAAGAAGTCGCCTGGGGGAGGCGCACTACTTGCCGGAGGAAGCAATTAAACCAATTATCCTCCCTAAGAAACACAAGATAACTGAGTTAGTCGTAAACTACTACCACAACAAATTTCTACATAAAAAACATGAAGCCGTTATAGCAGCGATCCGTCAACGTTTCTGGATTATAGACCTTAGAGCCGCGCTCAAGGAAGTTACCAGAAAATGTCAACAATGCAAAAACCAAGCGGCCCGGCCTTCACCACCACAGATGGCCTCACTGCCAGAATGTCGAATGGCAGCATTCAAAAAGCCCTTTTCGCACACAGGGGTTGACTATTTTGGCCCATTCAACGTAACGATTGGCAGACGTACCGAAAAGAGGTGGGGGGTAGTATTTACTTGCCTAACAACACGCGCTACGTATTTAGACTTGGTTAACGATATAAGCGCGAACACCTTCCTGATGTGTTTGCGCACAATGCAACACAGAAAAGGTAAAATATTGAATATTTACAGTGACAACGGTACCAATTTTGTTGGTGCCAATAACCAAATGAAGAGACTCATCGAGCAAGGAGCGGTAGAAGGCATAAAATGGAACTTCAACCCGCCAGGAGCTCCCCACTTCGGAGGAGCTTGGGAAAGAATCGTAAGGGAGGTCAAGAGTCTCCTTCCCAGCAATCAAAACTATAAAGAACCAGTTCTTAGGGCAATTCTAGCCGAAATCGAATATATCATAAACAATAGGCCGCTGACCCACATACCGATCAGCAAAGAAGACGACGAGGCATTGACACCATTTCACTTTTTAATAGGGTGCTCCGGGGAAGCTGAGCCAACACCTTCTGAGGAGTTAGTTGACAGAAACAACTGGAAAACAGTTCAAGCCATATCGCGTCGCTATTGGGAACGCTGGATTAACGAATATCTGCCAAAATTAGCAAAACGGGACAAGTGGATCGACCCGACAAAGCCACTTAAAGTCGGAGACGTTGTGGTTTTCCCCGACGAGAGCCGGACGGGAAAGTGGCTGAAAGGAAGAGTTACCGAGATATTCCCGGGGAAAGACGGTCAGGTGAGATCAGCAAAAATAAGGGTAGGGGCAACAGAGTACCATAAGCCCGCCATAAAACTAGCTGTATTGGACTTAGGTCCAGTGGGGGAAGAATCAGTAAAAGAAAAGAACATACAGAATCCACCCAACGATAACCGGGGAAAACATATCCCGGCGTGGGGACAAAAGAAACCGATTGATACCGAAAAGATAAAGGCAAAGGCCCAAGAACTACGAGAACGAACTACAACCAAGAGAAGAAAGATTAGACCAACAACATGGGTGCCTGGGTGTTAATGTTACTGGGAGCAACCGCAATAGCGGCATTAAAGATCACACCCATTCCCGAACCCGGTATCTTTTTCGACCATATAGGAACATTGAATAATCTCAGAGGGGTATGGGAGACCAAATTTCATACCCGCATGTACCCAGCGAACGATTCACAAATCGTTCGGCAGTTGCAGAACGAAATAAATAATGTCTTAAATTCTATTGATAATAACGACTCGAGGATTCATCGCCTTAGGAGCGCACTAAATGAAGAGTGCGACTACGCAGTAACTCTCATACGGGAAAATATAAAAATAAGAGTAAGACGAAGTGGCGGGGTGTTCGGTATCTTAAAAGATTTCCTTTTCGGCGGTAACGAGGTAGACGAACAACTCGCTCTGCTGAGATCAACCCAGGATCAAAAGATGGCCAAATTAGCTAACAAGTTAGAAGACAAGAATAAGGAGCATAAGCAAGCAATGCGCGAAGTGGGTGAGAAAATCTTGATGATAAGTGAAGGCATTTCAAGGTTAAAAAAAGAGTCTAACGAAAGTAAGAAGAAGACGCTAAATAAGTTCGTAGAAGAAACGTTAATGATAGGTATCACACTGGTACAAAATATAGTGAATAGATATCAATCTCTTAAAATAGATCCTTTAAGTCAATTAAGCGAATTAGACACAATAAAGGACATCAGAATTAACGTGGACCATGAGATCGCATTAGAGCAAGCATCGTTGATAGGGAAAGAGTTAATAGAGGGGGAAATTATACTACACATGAAACACTTAGCAGTAGAAACGGACAAATTTCAAATATTTGACATAATCCCCGTACCGAACTTTAAAAACCTTACAATGATTAACATTGCGAAAACTCGCATAGCAATTAATACCAATAATTATTTTGTATACCCGAATAAGATAAAGCGGATTAACGCTACGCACTACCTATCAGAAAAAACAATTATCAACAAGGAAGCGGACTGTGCCGCTGCAGTACTTCTTCATTTGAAATCTACAAATCTTTGCACAACTATCCACCTAAAACCTAACTTTACAAACTTCGTTCCACTAAATCAGCCCAATAAGGTCCTCTACTACGCAGACCGACCTCAGGAAATACTACTAAATTGTAATGGAACGATTACTACTCCGCCTTACAACGCAGCTATTATAACACTATCACCTACATGTAAGATAGAAACTAGAAGTATAGAGATACGATCGGTATTGGTAAAAAGCAATGAAGTATATAAAACATATTTTAAACCTCTTAAGACATTGCCGTCTCACTACCCAAGCGAACAAACGTCGAGCAAAACTAAGGACTATCTAATAATCGTAGGAATCTTAGCCCTTCTCTGCATCATACCGCTAACCATAGTGTGTACAATCAATCTGAAAAGAGACCTACCAATACGCCCTCCCCCGTTCATTCCACAAGTACAAGAATCTCAATTGTAACCCCTCTACGAGAAGTTACGGGGGCGGGGATGTTGCCGACGCAACACGCGCAAGCAAAGGTCGCGACCAGGAAGTTTCATATTGCGCCTCCACGCGCAACGGCGGACCAGAATGAAAGGCCGCGATCGGCCAAAATATGATGTCTCCACGCGCAACGGCGGACCAGAATGATGGGCCGCGATCGGCCAAAATATGATGCCTCCACGCGCAACGGCCGCGATCACCGGGCGCGTGGAGCCACGCGCATGTAATAGGAAGCTGAAGAATCAGCAATAAATTAGTATTTAAGGGATAGCATTTAGGCAATAAAGCAGCATTTCAACAAGATCAGAAGGCTCAGTTATTAGTCGGAGGGCTCCTCCGGGCTAAAGAAAGAAACTTTGGTATCTTCGAACTGGCCAGCTCGGGGTTCCGCACCGGTGCTGGTCGCTGCGTAGGAGGTTTCCTACGTCAGTTACAAGGTGCTTAAGGTGACTTTAAAGAGAATGAGACGATGCAAAATGAGGTTTAGAAGGTGCTTAAAGTGACTTTAAAGAGAATGAGACGATGCAAAATGGTGTTTAGAAGGTGCTTAAAGTGACTTTAAAGAGAATGAGACGATGCAAAATGGTGTTTAGAAGGTGCTTAAGGTGACTTTAAAGAGAATGAGACGATGCAAAATGAGGTTTAGAAGGTGCTTAAGGTGACATTAAAGAGAATGAGACGATGCAAAATGAGGTTTAGAAGGTGCTTAAAGTGACTTTAAAGAGAATGAGACGATGCAAAATGAGGTTTAGAAGGTGCTTAAAGTGACTTTAAAGAGAATGAGACGATGCAAAATGAGGTTTAGAAGGTGCTTAAAGTGACTTTAAAGAGAATGAGACGATGCAAAATGAGGTTTAGAAGGTGCTTAAAGTGACTTTAAAGAGAATGAGACGATGCAAAATGAGGTTTAGAAGGTGCTTAAAGTGACTTTAAAGAGAATGAGACGATGCAAAATGAGGTTTAGAAGGTGCTTAAAGTGACTTTAAAGAGAATGAGACGATGCAAAATGGTGTTTAGAAGGTGCTTAAAGTGCCTTAAAAGTGAATGAGACGATGCAAAATGGTGTTTAGATGGTGCTTAAAGTGACTTTAAAGAGAATGAGACGATGCAAAATGGTGTTTAGAAGGTGCTTAAGGTGACTTTAAAGAGAATGAGACGATGCAAAATGAGGTTTAGAAGGTGCTTAAGGTGACTTTAAAGAGAATGAGACGATGCAAAATGGTGTTTAGAAGGTGCTTAAAGTGACTTTAAAGAGAATGAGACGATGCAAAATGGTGTTTAGAAGGTGCTTAAAGTGACTTTAAAGAGAATGAGACGATGCAAAATGAGGTTTAGAAGGTGCTTAAAGTGACTTTAAAGAGAATGAGACGATGCAAAATGAGGTTTAGAAGGTGCTTAAAGTGACTTTAAAGAGAATGAGACGATGCAAAATGGTGTTTAGAAGGTGCTTAAAGTGACTTTAAAGAGAATGAGACGATGCAAAATGGTGTTTAGGAGGTGCTTAAGGTGACTTTAAAGAGAATGAGACGATGCAAAATGAGGTTTAGAAGGTGCTTAAGGTGACTTTAAAGAGAATGAGACGATGCAAAATGGTGTTTAGAAGGTGCTTAAAGTGACTTTAAAGAGAATGAGACGATGCAAAATGGTGTTTAGAAGGTGCTTAAAGTGACTTTAAAGAGAATGAGACGATGCAAAATGAGGTTTAGAAGGTGCTTAAAGTGACTTTAAAGAGAATGAGACGATGCAAAATGGTGTTTA
This sequence comes from Anopheles ziemanni, assembly GCF_943734765.1. Classification (NCBI taxonomy): domain Eukaryota; kingdom Metazoa; phylum Arthropoda; class Insecta; order Diptera; family Culicidae; genus Anopheles; species Anopheles ziemanni. The sequence goes on along the minus strand of NW_026689908.1, from coordinate 34,068 downwards.
GAAGGTGCTTAAAGTGACTTTAAAGAGAATGAGACGATGCAAAATGGTGTTTAGAAGGTGCTTAAAGTGACTTTAAAGAGAATGAGACGATGCAAAATGAGGTTTAGAAGGTGCTTAAGGTGACTTTAAAGAGAATGAGACGATGCAAAATGAGGTTTAGAAGGTGCTTAAAGTGACTTTAAAGAGAATGAGACGATGCAAAATGAGGTTTAGAAGGTGCTTAAAGTGACTTTAAAGAGAATGAGACGATGCAAAATGGTGTTTAGAAGGTGCTTAAAGTGCTTTAAAAGTGAATGAGACGATGCAAAATGGTGTTTAGATGGTGCTTAAAGTGACTTTAAAGAGAATGAGACGATGCAAAATGGTGTTTAGAAGGTGCTTAAGGTGACTTTAAAGAGAATGAGACGATGCAAAATGAGGTTTAGAAGGTGCTTAAAGTGACTTTAAAGAGAATGAGACGATGCAAAATGGTGTTTAGAAGGTGCTTAATGTGACTTTAAAGAGAATGAGACGATGCAAAATGAGGTTTAGAAGGTGCTTAAAGTGACTTTAAAGAGAATGAGACGATGCAAAATGAGGTTTAGAAGGTGCTTAAAGTGACTTTAAAGAGAATGAGACGATGCAAAATGAGGTTTAGAAGGTGCTTAAAGTGACTTTAAAGAGAATGAGACGATGCAAAATGAGGTTTAGAAGGTGCTTAAAGTGACTTTAAAGAGAATGAGACGATGCAAAATGGTGTTTAGAAGGTGCTTAAGGTGACTTTAAAGAGAATGAGACGATGCAAAATGAGGTTTAGAAGGTGCTTAAAGTGACTTTAAAGAGAATGAGACGATGCAAAATGGTGTTTAGAAGGTGCTTAAAGTGACTTTAAAGAGAATGAGACGATGCAAAATGAGGTTTAGAAGGTGCTTAAGGTGACTTTAAAGAGAATGAGACGATGCAAAATGGTGTTTAGAAGGTGCTTAAGGTGACTTTAAAGAGAATGAGACGATGCAAAATGAGGTTTAGAAGGTGCTTAAAGTGACTTTAAAGAGAATGAGACGATGCAAAATGAGGTTTAGAAGGTGCTTAAAGTGACTTTAAAGAGAATGAGACGATGCAAAATGAGGTTTAGAAGGTGCTTAAAGTGACTTTAAAGAGAATGAGACGATGCAAAATGGTGTTTAGAAGGTGCTTAAAGTGACTTTAAAGAGAATGAGACGATGCAAAATGGTGTTTAGAAGGTGCTTAAGGTGACTTTAAAGAGAATGAGACGATGCAAAATGAGGTTTAGAAGGTGCTTAAGGTGACTTTAAAGAGAATGAGACGATGCAAAATGGTGTTTAGAAGGTGCTTAAAGTGACTTTAAAGAGAATGAGACGATGCAAAATGGTGTTTAGAAGGTGCTTAAAGTGACTTTAAAGAGAATGAGACGATGCAAAATGAGGTTTAGAAGGTGCTTAAAGTGACTTTAAAGAGAATGAGACGATGCAAAATGGTGTTTAGAAGGTGCTTAAGGTGACTTTAAAGAGAATGAGACGATGCAAAATGAGGTTTGAAAGGTGCTTGAAGTGACTTTAAAGAGAATGAGACGATGCAAAATGAGGTTTAGAAGGTGCTTAAAGTGACTTTAAAGAGAATGAGACGATGCAAAATGAGGTTTAGAAGGTGCTTAAGGTGACTTTAAAGAGAATGAGACGATGCAAAATGGTGTTTAGAAGGTGCTTAAAGTGACTTTAAAGAGAATGAGACGATGCAAAATGGTGTTTAGAAGGTGCTTAAGGTGACTTTAAAGAGAATGAGACGATGCAAAATGAGGTTTAGAAGGTGCTTAAGGTGACTTTAAAGAGAATGAGACGATGCAAAATGGTGTTTAGAAGGTGCTTAAAGTGACTTTAAAGAGAATGAGACGATGCAAAATGAGGTTTAGAAGGTGCTTAAGGTGACTTTAAAGAGAATGAGACGATGCAAAATGGTGTTTAGAAGGTGCTTAAGGTGACTTTAAAGAGAATGAGACGATGCAAAATGAGGTTTAGAAGGTGCTTAAAGTGACTTTAAAGAGAATGAGACGATGCAAAATGAGGTTTAGAAGGTGCTTAAAGTGACTTTAAAGAGAATGAGACGATGCAAAATGAGGTTTAGAAGGTGCTTAAAGTGACTTTAAAGAGAATGAGACGATGCAAAATGGTGTTTAGAAGGTGCTTAAAGTGACTTTAAAGAGAATGAGACGATGCAAAATGGTGTTTAGAAGGTGCTTAAGGTGACTTTAAAGAGAATGAGACGATGCAAAATGAGGTTTAGAAGGTGCTTAAGGTGACTTTAAAGAGAATGAGACGATGCAAAATGGTGTTTAGAAGGTGCTTAAAGTGACTTTAAAGAGAATGAGACGATGCAAAATGGTGTTTAGAAGGTGCTTAAAGTGACTTTAAAGAGAATGAGACGATGCAAAATGAGGTTTAGAAGGTGCTTAAAGTGACTTTAAAGAGAATGAGACGATGCAAAATGGTGTTTAGAAGGTGCTTAAGGTGACTTTAAAGAGAATGAGACGATGCAAAATGAGGTTTGAAAGGTGCTTGAAGTGACTTTAAAGAGAATGAGACGATGCAAAATGAGGTTTAGAAGGTGCTTAAAGTGACTTTAAAGAGAATGAGACGATGCAAAATGAGGTTTAGAAGGTGCTTAAGGTGACTTTAAAGAGAATGAGACGATGCAAAATGAGGTTTAGAAGGTGCTTAAAGTGACTTTAAAGAGAATGAGACGATGCAAAATGGTGTTTAGAAGGTGCTTAAAGTGACTTTAAAGAGAATGAGACGATGCAAAATGAGGTTTAGAAGGTGCTTAAAGTGACTTTAAAGAGAATGAGACGATGCAAAATGAGGTTTAGAAGGTGCTTAAAGTGACTTTAAAGAGAATGAGACGATGCAAAATGGTGTTTAGAAGGTGCTTAAAGTGACTTTAAAGAGAATGAGACGATGCAAAATGGTCTTTAGAAGGTGCTTAAGGTGACTTTAAAGAGAATGAGACGATGCAAAATGAGGTTTAGAAGGTGCTTAAAGTGACTTTAAAGAGAATGAGACGATGCAAAATGAGGTTTAGAAGGTGCTTAAAGTGACTTTAAAGAGAATGAGACGATGCAAAATGAGGTTTAGAAGGTGCTTAAAGTGACTTTAAAGAGAATGAGACGATGCAAAATGGTGTTTAGAAGGTGCTTAAAGTGACTTTAAAGAGAATGAGACGATGCAAAATGGTGTTTAGAAGGTGCTTAAGGTGACTTTAAAGAGAATGAGACGATGCAAAATGAGGTTTAGAAGGTGCTTAAGGTGACATTAAAGAGAATGAGACGATGCAAAATGAGGTTTAGAAGGTGCTTAAAGTGACTTTAAAGAGAATGAGACGATGCAAAATGAGGTTTAGAAGGTGCTTAAAGTGACTTTAAAGAGAATGAGACGATGCAAAATGAGGTTTAGAAGGTGCTTAAAGTGACTTTAAAGAGAATGAGACGATGCAAAATGAGGTTTAGAAGGTGCTTAAAGTGACTTTAAAGAGAATGAGACGATGCAAAATGAGGTTTAGAAGGTGCTTAAAGTGACTTTAAAGAGAATGAGACGATGCAAAATGGTGTTTAGAAGGTGCTTAAAGTGACTTTAAAGAGAATGAGACGATGCAAAATGGTGTTTAGAAGGTGCTTAAAGTGCCTTAAAAGTGAATGAGACGATGCAAAATGGTGTTTAGATGGTGCTTAAAGTGACTTTAAAGAGAATGAGACGATGCAAAATGGTGTTTAGAAGGTGCTTAAGGTGACTTTAAAGAGAATGAGACGATGCAAAATGAGGTTTAGAAGGTGCTTAAGGTGACTTTAAAGAGAATGAGACGATGCAAAATGGTGTTTAGAAGGTGCTTAAAGTGACTTTAAAGAGAATGAGACGATGCAAAATGGTGTTTAGAAGGTGCTTAAAGTGACTTTAAAGAGAATGAGACGATGCAAAATGAGGTTTAGAAGGTGCTTAAAGTGACTTTAAAGAGAATGAGACGATGCAAAATGAGGTTTAGAAGGTGCTTAAAGTGACTTTAAAGAGAATGAGACGATGCAAAATGGTGTTTAGAAGGTGCTTAAAGTGACTTTAAAGAGAATGAGACGATGCAAAATGGTGTTTAGGAGGTGCTTAAGGTGACTTTAAAGAGAATGAGACGATGCAAAATGAGGTTTAGAAGGTGCTTAAGGTGACTTTAAAGAGAATGAGACGATGCAAAATGGTGTTTAGAAGGTGCTTAAAGTGACTTTAAAGAGAATGAGACGATGCAAAATGGTGTTTAGAAGGTGCTTAAAGTGACTTTAAAGAGAATGAGACGATGCAAAATGAGGTTTAGAAGGTGCTTAAAGTGACTTTAAAGAGAATGAGACGATGCAAAATGGTGTTTAGAAGGTGCTTAAAGTGACTTTAAAGAGAATGAGACGATGCAAAATGGTGTTTAGAAGGTGCTTAAAGTGACTTTAAAGAGAATGAGACGATGCAAAATGAGGTTTAGAAGGTGCTTAAGGTGACTTTAAAGAGAATGAGACGATGCAAAATGAGGTTTAGAAGGTGCTTAAAGTGACTTTAAAGAGAATGAGACGATGCAAAATGAGGTTTAGAAGGTGCTTAAAGTGACTTTAAAGAGAATGAGACGATGCAAAATGGTGTTTAGAAGGTGCTTAAAGTGCTTTAAAAGTGAATGAGACGATGCAAAATGGTGTTTAGATGGTGCTTAAAGTGACTTTAAAGAGAATGAGACGATGCAAAATGGTGTTTAGAAGGTGCTTAAGGTGACTTTAAAGAGAATGAGACGATGCAAAATGAGGTTTAGAAGGTGCTTAAAGTGACTTTAAAGAGAATGAGACGATGCAAAATGGTGTTTAGAAGGTGCTTAAAGTGACTTTAAAGAGAATGAGACGATGCAAAATGAGGTTTAGAAGGTGCTTAAAGTGACTTTAAAGAGAATGAGACGATGCAAAATGAGGTTTAGAAGGTGCTTAAAGTGACTTTAAAGAGAATGAGACGATGCAAAATGAGGTTTAGAAGGTGCTTAAAGTGACTTTAAAGAGAATGAGACGATGCAAAATGAGGTTTAGAAGGTGCTTAAAGTGACTTTAAAGAGAATGAGACGATGCAAAATGGTGTTTAGAAGGTGCTTAAGGTGACTTTAAAGAGAATGAGACGATGCAAAATGAGGTTTAGAAGGTGCTTAAAGTGACTTTAAAGAGAATGAGACGATGCAAAATGGTGTTTAGAAGGTGCTTAAAGTGACTTTAAAGAGAATGAGACGATGCAAAATGAGGTTTAGAAGGTGCTTAAGGTGACTTTAAAGAGAATGAGACGATGCAAAATGGTGTTTAGAAGGTGCTTAAGGTGACTTTAAAGAGAATGAGACGATGCAAAATGAGGTTTAGAAGGTGCTTAAAGTGACTTTAAAGAGAATGAGACGATGCAAAATGAGGTTTAGAAGGTGCTTAAAGTGACTTTAAAGAGAATGAGACGATGCAAAATGAGGTTTAGAAGGTGCTTAAAGTGACTTTAAAGAGAATGAGACGATGCAAAATGGTGTTTTAGAAGGTGCTTAAAGTGACTTTAAAGAGAATGAGACGATGCAAAATGGTGTTTAGAAGGTGCTTAAGGTGACTTTAAAGAGAATGAGACGATGCAAAATGAGGTTTAGAAGGTGCTTAAGGTGACTTTAAAGAGAATGAGACGATGCAAAATGGTGTTTAGAAGGTGCTTAAAGTGACTTTAAAGAGAATGAGACGATGCAAAATGGTGTTTAGAAGTGCTTAAAGTGACTTTAAAGAGAATGAGACGATGCAAAATGAGGTTTAGAAGGTGCTTAAAGTGACTTTAAAGAGAATGAGACGATGCAAAATGGTGTTTAGAAGGTGCTTAAAGTGACTTTAAAGAGAATGAGACGATGCAAAATGGTGTTTAGAAGGTGCTTAAAGTGACTTTAAAGAGAATGAGACGATGCAAAATGGTGTTTAGAAGGTGCTTAAGGTGACTTTAAAGAGAATGAGACGATGCAAAATGAGGTTTGAAAGGTGCTTGAAGTGACTTTAAAGAGAATGAGACGATGCAAAATGAGGTTTAGAAGGTGCTTAAAGTGACTTTAAAGAGAATGAGACGATGCAAAATGAGGTTTAGAAGGTGCTTAAGGTGACTTTAAAGAGAATGAGACGATGCAAAATGAGGTTTAGAAGGTGCTTAAAGTGACTTTAAAGAGAATGAGACGATGCAAAATGGTGTTTAGAAGGTGCTTAAAGTGACTTTAAAGAGAATGAGACGATGCAAAATGAGGTTTAGAAGGTGCTTAAAGTGACTTTAAAGAGAATGAGACGATGCAAAATGAGGTTTAGAAGGTGCTTAAAGTGACTTTAAAGAGAATGAGACGATGCAAAATGGTGTTTAGAAGGTGCTTAAAGTGACTTTAAAGAGAATGAGACGATGCAAAATGGTCTTTAGAAGGTGCTTAAGGTGACTTTAAAGAGAATGAGATGATGCAAAATGAGGTTTAGAAGGTGCTTAAAGTGACTTTAAAGAGAATGAGACGATGCAAAATGAGGTTTAGAAGGTGCTTAAAGTGACTTTAAAGAGAATGAGACGATGCAAAATGAGGTTTAGAAGGTGCTTTAAGTGACTTTAAAGAGAATGAGACGATGCAAAATGGTGTTTAGAAGGTGCTTAAAGTGACTTTAAAGAGAATGAGACGATGCAAAATGAGGTTTAGAAGGTGCTTAAAGTGACTTTAAAGAGAATGAGACGATGCAAAATGGTGTTTAGAAGGTGCTTAAAGTGACTTTAAAGAGAATGAGACGATGCAAAATGAGGTTTAGAAGGTGCTTAAAGTGACTTTAAAGAGAATGAGACGATGCAAAATGAGGTTTAGAAGGTGCTTAAAGTGACTTTAAAGAGAATGAGACGATGCAAAATGGTGTTTAGAAGGTGCTTAAGGTGACTTTAAAGAGAATGAGACGATGCAAAATGAGGTTTAGAAGGTGCTTAAAGTGACTTTAAAGAGAATGAGACGATGCAAAATGATGTTTAGAAGGTGCTTAAAGTGACTTAAAAGAGAATGAGACGATGCAAAATGGTGTTTAGAAGGTGCTTAAAGTGACTTTAAAGAGAATGAGACGATGCAAAATGGTGTTTAGAAGGTGCTTAAAGTGACTTTAAAGAGAATGAGACGATGCAAAATGGTGTTTAGAAGGTGCTTAAAGTGACTTTAAAGAGAATGAGACGATGCAAAATGGTGTTTAGAAGGTGCTTAAAGTGACTTTAAAGAGAATGAGACGATGCAAAATGAGGTTTAGAAGGTGCTTAAAGTGACTTTAAAGAGAATGAGACGATGCAAAATGGTGTTTAGAAGGTGCTTAAGGTGACTTTAAAGAGAATGAGACGATGCAAAATGAGGTTTAGAAGGTGCTTAAAGTGACTTTAAAGAGAATGAGACGATGCAAAATGGTGTTTAGAAGGTGCTTAAAGTGACTTTAAAGAGAATGAGACGATGCAAAATGGTGTTTAGAAGGTGCTTAAGGTGACTTTAAAGAGAATGAGACGATGCAAAATGAGGTTTAGAAGGTGCTTAAGGTGACATTAAAGAGAATGAGACGATGCAAAATGAGGTTTAGAAGGTGCTTAAAGTGACTTTAAAGAGAATGAGACGATGCAAAATGAGGTTTAGAAGGTGCTTAAAGTGACTTTAAAGAGAATGAGACGATGCAAAATGAGGTTTAGAAGGTGCTTAAAGTGACTTTAAAGAGAATGAGACGATGCAAAATGAGGTTTAGAAGGTGCTTAAAGTGACTTTAAAGAGAATGAGACGATGCAAAATGAGGTTTAGAAGGTGCTTAAAGTGACTTTAAAGAGAATGAGACGATGCAAAATGAGGTTTAGAAGGTGCTTAAAGTGACTTTAAAGAGAATGAGACGATGCAAAATGGTGTTTAGAAGGTGCTTAAAGTGCCTTAAAATTGAATGAGACGATGCAAAATGGTGTTTAGATGGTGCTTAAAGTGACTTTAAAGAGAATGAGACGATGCAAAATGGTGTTTAGAAGGTGCTTAAGGTGACTTTAAAGAGAATGAGACGATGCAAAATGAGGTTTAGAAGGTGCTTAAGGTGACTTTAAAGAGAATGAGACGATGCAAAATGGTGTTTAGAAGGTGCTTAAAGTGACTTTAAAGAGAATGAGACGATGCAAAATGGTGTTTAGAAGGTGCTTAAAGTGACTTTAAAGAGAATGAGACGATGCAAAATGAGGTTTAGAAGGTGCTTAAAGTGACTTTAAAGAGAATGAGACGATGCAAAATGATGTTTAGAAGGTGCTTAAAGTGACTTTAAAGAGAATGAGACGATGCAAAATGGTGTTTAGAAGGTGCTTAAAGTGACTTTAAAGAGAATGAGACGATGCAAAATGGTGTTTAGAAGGTGCTTAAGGTGACTTTAAAGAGAATGAGACGATGCAAAATGAGGTTTAGAAGGTGCTTAAGGTGACTTTAAAGAGAATGAGACGATGCAAAATGGTGTTTAGAAGGTGCTTAAAGTCACTTTAAGAGAATGAGACGATGCAAAATGGTGTTTAGAAGGTGCTTAAAGTGACTTTAAAGAGAATGAGACGATGCAAAATGAGGTTTAGAAGGTGCTTAAAGTGACTTTAAAGAGAATGAGACGATGCAAAATGAGGTTTAGAAGGTGCTTAAAGTGACTTTAAAGAGAATGAGACGATGCAAAATGGTGTTTAGAAGGTGCTTAAAGTGACTTTAAAGAGAATGAGACGATGCAAAATGAGGTTTAGAAGGTGCTTAAGGTGACTTTAAAGAGAATGAGACGATGCAAAATGAGGTTTAGAAGGTGCTTAAGGTGACTTTAAAGAGAATGAGACGATGCAAAATGAGGTTTAGAAGGTGCTTAAAGTGACTTTAAAGAGAATGAGACGATGCAAAATGAGGTTTAGAAGGTGCTTAAAGTGACTTTAAAGAGAATGAGACGATGCAAAATGAGGTTTAGAAGGTGCTTAAAGTGACTTTAAAGAGAATGAGACGATGCAAAATGAGGTTTAGAAGGTGCTTAAAGTGACTTTAAAGAGAATGAGACGATGCAAAATGGTCTTTAGAAGGTGCTTAAGGTGACTTTAAAGAGAATGAGACGATGCAAAATGAGGTTTAGAAGGTGCTTAAATTGACTTTAAAGAGAATGAGACGATGCAAAATGGTGTTTAGAAGGTGCTTAAGGTGACTTTAAAGAGAATGAGACGATGCAAAATGAGGTTTAGAAGGTGCTTAAAGTGACTTTAAAGAGAATGAGACGATGCAAAATGGTGTTTAAAAGGTGCTTAAAGTGACTTAAAAGAGAATGAGACGATGCAAAATGGTGTTTAGAAGGTGCTTAAAGTGACTTTAAGAGAATGAGACGATGCAAAATGAGGTTTAGAAGGTGCTTAAAGTGACTTTAAAGAGAATGAGACGATGCAAAATGGTGTTTAGAAGGTGCTTAAAGTGACTTTAAAGAGAATGAGACGATGCAAAATGGTGTTTAGAAGGTGCTTAAAGTGACTTTAAAGAGAATAAGACGATGCAAAATGAGGTTTAGAAGGTGCTTAAAGTGACTTTAAAGAGAATGAGACGATGCAAAATGGTGTTTAGAAGGTGCTTAAGGTGACTTTAAAGAGAATGAGACGATGCAAAATGAGGTTTAGAAGGTGCTTAAAGTGACTTTAAAGAGAATGAGACGATGCAAAATGGTGTTTAGAAGGTGCTTAAGGTGACTTTAAAGAGAATGAGACGATGCAAAATGGTGTTTAGAAGGTGCTTAAGGTGACTTTAAAGAGAATGAGACGATGCAAAATGGTCTTTAGAAGGTGCTTAAGGTGACTTTAAAGAGAATGAGACGATGCAAAATGAGGTTTAGAAGGTGCTTAAATTGACTTTAAAGAGAATGAGACGATGCAAAATGGTGTTTAGAAGGTGCTTAAGGTGACTTTAAAGAGAATGAGACGATGCAAAATGAGGCTTAGAAGGTGCTTAAAGTGACTTTAAAGAGAATGAGACGATGCAAAATGGTGTTTAGAAGGTGCTTAAAGTGACTTTAAAGAGAATGAGACGATGCAAAATGGTGTTTAGAAGGTGCTTAAGGTGACTTTAAAGAGAATGAGACGATGCAAAATGAGGTTTAGAAGGTGCTTAAGGTGACTTTAAAGAGAATGAGACGATGCAAAATGAGGTTTAGAAGGTGCTTAAGGTGACTTTAAAGAGAATGAGACGATGCAAAATGAGGTTTAGAAGGTGCTTAAGGTGACTTTAAAGAGAATGAGACGATGCAAAATGAGGTTTAGAAGGTGCTTAAAGTGACTTTAAAGAGAATGAGACGATGCAAAATGAGGTTTAGAAGGTGCTTAAAGTGACTTTAAAGAGAATGAGACGATGCAAAATGGTGTTTAGAAGGTGCTTAAAGTGACTTTAAAGAGAATGAGACGATGCAAAATGGTGTTTAGAAGGTGCTTAAGGTGACTTTAAAGAGAATGAGACGATGCAAAATGGTGTTTAGAAGGTGCTTAAAGTGACTTTAAAGAGAATGAGACGATGCAAAATGAGGTTTAGAAGGTGCTTAAGGTGACTTTAAAGAGAATGAGACGATGCAAAATGAGGTTTAGAAGGTGCTTAAAGTGACTTTAAAGAGAATGAGACGATGCAAAATGGTGTTTAGAAGGTGCTTAAAGTGACTTTAAAGAGAATGAGACGATGCAAAATGAGGTTTAGAAGGTGCTTAAGGTGACTTTAAAGAGAATGAGACGATGCAAAATGAGGTTAAGAAGGTGCTTAAGGTGACTTTAAAGAGAATGAGACGATGCAAAATGAGGTTTAGAAGGTGCTTAAGGTGACTTTAAAGAGAATGAGACGATGCAAAATGAGGTTTAGAAGGTGCTTAAAGTGACTTTAAAGAGAATGAGACGATGCAAAATGGTGTTTAGAAGGTGCTTAAGGTGACTTTAAAGAGAATGAGACGATGCAAAATGGTGTTTAGAAGGTGCTTAAAGTGACTTTAAAGAGAATGAGACGATGCAAAATGAGGTTTAGAAGGTGCTTAAGGTGACTTTAAAGAGAATGAGACGATGCAAAATGGTGTTTAGAAGGTGCTTAAGGTGACTTTAAAGAGAATGAGACGATGCAAAATGGTATTTAGAAGGTGCTTAAGGTGACTTTAAAGAGAATGAGACGATGCAAAATGAGGTTTAGAAGGTGCTTAAAGTGACTTTAAAGAGAATGAGACGATGCAAAATGGTGTTTAGAAGGTGCTTAAGGTGACTTTTAAAGAGAATGAGACGATGCAAAATGGTGTTTAGAAGAGTGCTTAAAGTGACTTTAAAGAGAATGAGACGATGCAAAATGGTGTTTAGAAGGTGCTTAAGGTGACTTTAAAGAGAATGAGACGATGCAAAATGAGGTTTAGAAGGTGCTTAAAGTGACTTTAAAGAGAATGAGACGATGCAAAATGGTGTTTAGAAGGTGCTTAAGGTGACTTTAAAGAGAATGAGACGATGCAAAATGAGGTTTAGAAGGTGCTTAAAGTGACTTTAAAGAGAATGAGACGATGCAAAATGGTGTTTAGAAGGTGCTTAAAGTGACTTTAAAGAGAATGAGACGATGCAAAATGGTGTTTAGAAGGTGCTTAAGGTGACTTTAAAGAGAATGAGACGATGCAAAATGGTCTTTAGAAGGTGCTTAAGGTGACTTTAAAGAGAATGAGACGATGCAAAATGAGGTTTAGAAGGTGCTTAAAGTGACTTTAAAGAGAATGAGACGATGCAAAATGAGGTTTAGAAGGTGCTTAAAGTGACTTTAAAGAGAATGAGACGATGCAAAATGGTGTTTAGAAGGTGCTTAAAGTGACTTTAAAGAGAATGAGACGATGCAAAATGGTGTTTAGAAGGTGCTTAAGGTGACTTTAAAGAGAATGAGACGATGCAAAATGGTGTTTAGAAGGTGCTTAAAGTGACTTTAAAGAGAATGAGACGATGCAAAATGGTGTTTAGAAGGTGCTTAAGGTGACTTTAAAGAGAATGAGACGATGCAAAATGAGGTTTAGAAGGTGCTTAAAGTGACTTTAAAGAGAATGAGACGATGCAAAATGGTGTTTAGAAGGTGCTTAAAGTGACTTTAAAGAGAATGAGACGATGCAAAATGAGGTTTAGAAGGTGCTTAAGGTGACTTTAAAGAGAATGAGACGATGCAAAATGAGGTTAAGAAGGTGCTTAAGGTGACTTTAAAGAGAATGAGACGATGCAAAATGAGGTTTAGAAGGTGCTTAAGGTGACTTTAAAGAGAATGAGACGATGCAAAATGAGGTTTAGAAGGTGCTTAAAGTGACTTTAAAGAGAATGAGACGATGCAAAATGGTGTTTAGAAGGTGCTTAAGGTGACTTTAAAGAGAATGAGACGATGCAAAATGGTGTTTAGAAGGTGCTTAAAGTGACGTTAAAGAGAATGAGACGATGCAAAATGAGGTTTAGAAGGTGCTTAAGGTGACTTTAAAGAGAATGAGACGATGCAAAATGGTGTTTAGAAGGTGCTTAAGGTGACTTTAAAGAGAATGAGACGATGCAAAATGGTGTTTAGAAGGTGCTTAAGGTGACTTTAAAGAGAATGAGACGATGCAAAATGAGGTTTAGAAGGTGCTTAAAGTGACTTTAAAGAGAATGAGACGATGCAAAATGAGGTTTAGAAGGTGCTTAAAGTGACTTTAAAGAGAATGAGACGATGCAAAATGAGGTTTAGAAGGTGCTTAAAGTGACTTTAAAGAGAATGAGACGATGCAAAATGGTGTTTAGAAGGTGCTTAAAGTGACTTTAAAGAGAATGAGACGATGCAAAATGGTGTTTAGAAGGTGCTTAAGGTGACTTTAAAGAGAATGAGACGATGCAAAATGGTCTTTAGAAGGTGCTTAAGGTGACTTTAAAGAGAATGAGACGATGCAAAATGAGGTTTAGAAGGTGCTTAAATTGACTTTAAAGAGAATGAGACGATGCAAAATGGTCTTTAGAAGGTGCTTAAGGTGACTTTAAAGAGAATGAGACGATGCAAAATGAGGTTTAGAAGGTGCTTAAAGTGACTTTAAAGAGAATGAGACGATGCAAAATGAGGTTTAGAAGGTGCTTAAAGTGACTTTAAAGAGAATGAGACGATGCAAAATGAGGTTTAGAAGGTGCTTAAAGTGACTTTAAAGAGAATGAGACGATGCAAAATGAGGTTTAGAAGGTGCTTAAAGTGACTTTAAAGAGAATGAGACGATGCAAAATGGTGTTTAGAAGGTGCTTAAAGTGACTTTAAAGAGAATGAGACGATGCAAAATGGTGTTTAGAAGGTGCTTAAAGGTGACTTTAAAGAGAATGAGACGATGCAAAATGAGGTTTAGAAGGTGCTTAAAGTGACTTTAAAGAGAATGAGACGATGCAAAATGAGGTTTAGAAGGTGCTTAAAGTGACTTTAAAGAGAATGAGACGATGCAAAATGGTGTTTAGAAGGTGCTTAAGGTGACTTTAAAGAGAATGAGACGATGCAAAATGAGGTTTAGAAGGTGCTTAAAGTGACTTTAAAGAGAATGAGACGATGCAAAATGAGGTTTAGAAGGTGCTTAAAGTGACTTTAAAGAGAATGAGACGATGCAAAATGAGGTTTAGAAGGTGCTTAAAGTGACTTTAAAGAGAATGAGACGATGCAAAATGGTGTTTAGAAGGTGCTTAAAGTGACTTTAAAGAGAATGAGACGATGCAAAATGGTGTTTAGAAGGTGCTTAAGGTGACTTTAAAGAGAATGAGACGATGCAAAATGAGGTTTAGAAGGTGCTTAAGTGACTTTAAAGAGAATGAGACGATGCAAAATGGTGTTTAGAAGGTGCTTAGGGTGACTTTAAAGAGAATGAGACGATGCAAAATGAGGTTTAGAAGGTGCTTAAGGTGACTTTAAAGAGAATGAGACGATGCAAAATGAGGTTTAGAAGGTGCTTAAGGTGACTCTAAAGAGAATGAGACGATGCAAAATGAGGTTTAGAAGGTGCTTAAAGTGACTTTAAAGAGAATGAGACGATGCAAAATGAGGTTTAGAAGGTGCTTAAGGTGACTTTAAAGAGAATGAGACGATGCAAAATGAGGTTTAGAAGGTGCTTAAAGTGACTTTAAAGAGAATGAGACGATGCAAAATGGTGTTTAGAAGGTGCTTAAGGTGACTTTAAAGAGAATGAGACGATGCAAAATGGTGTTTAGAAGGTGCTTAAGGTGACTTTAAAGAGAATGAGACGATGCAAAATGGTCTTTAGAAGGTGCTTAAGGTGACTTTAAAGAGAATGAGACGATGCAAAATGAGGTTTAGAAGGTGCTTAAATTGACTTTAAAGAGAATGAGACGATGCAAAATGGTGTTTAGAAGGTGCTTAAGGTGACTTTAAAGAGAATGAGACGATGCAAAATGAGGTTTAGAAGGTGCTTAAAGTGACTTTAAAGAGAATGAGACGATGCAAAATGGTCTTTAGAAGGTGCTTAAGGTGACTTTAAAGAGAATGAGACGATGCAAAATGAGGTTTAGAAGGTGCTTAAAGTGACATTAAAGAGAATGAGACGATGCAAAATGGTGTTTAGAAGGTGCTTAAGGTGACTTTAAAGAGAATGAGACGATGCAAAATGAGGTTTGAAAGGTGCTTAAGGTGACTTTAAAGAGAATGAGACGATGCAAAATGAGGTTTAGAAGGTGCTTAAAGTGACTTTAAAGAGAATGAGACGATGCAAAATGAGGTTTAGAAGGTGCTTAAAGTGACTTTAAAGAGAATGAGACGATGCAAAATGGTGTTTAGAAGGTGCTTAAAGTGACTTTAAAGAGAATGAGACGATGCAAAATGGTGTTTAGAAGGTGCTTAAAGTGACTTTAAAGAGAATGAGACGATGCAAAATGGTGTTTAGAAGGTGCTTAAGGTGACTTTAAAGAGAATGAGACGATGCAAAATGAGGTTTGAAAGGTGCTTAAGGTGACTTTAAAGAGAATGAGACGATGCAAAATGAGGTTTAGAAGGTGCTTAAAGTGACTTTTAAGTGAATGAGACGATACAAAATGAGGTTTAGAAGGTGCTTAAAGTGACTTTAAAGAGAATGAGACGATGCAAAATGGTGTTAAGAAGGTGCTTAAAGTGACTTTAAAGAGAATGAGACGATGCAAAATGGTGTTTAGAAGGTGCTTAAGGTGACTTTAAAGAGAATGAGACGATGCAAAATGAGGTTTAGAAGGTGCTTAAAGTGACTTTAAAGAGAATGAGACGATGATAAATGAGGTTTAGAAGGTGCTTAAAGTGACTTTAAAGAGAATGAGACGATGCAAAATGAGGTTTACAATGTGCTTAAAGTGACTTTAAAGAGAATGAGACGATGATAAATGAGGTTTACAATGTGCTTAAAGTGACTTTAAAGAGAATGAGACGATGCAAAATGGTGTTTAGAAGGTGCTTAAAGTGACTTTAAAGAGAATGAGACGATGCAAAATGAGGTTTAGAAGGTGCTTAAAGTGACTTTAAAGAGAATGAGACGATACAAAATGAGGTTTAGAAGGTGCTTAAAGTGACTTTAAAGAGAATGAGACGATGCAAAATGGTCTTTAGAAGGTGCTTAAAGTGACTTTAAAGAGAATGAGACGATGCAAAATGGTCTTTAGAAGGTGCTTAAGGTGACTTTAAAGAGAATGAGACGATGCAAAATGAGGTTTAGAAGGTGCTTAAAGTGACTTTAAAGAGAATGAGACGATGCAAAATGAGGTTTAGAAGGTGCTTAAAGTGACTTTAAAGAGAATGAGACGATGCAAAATGGTGTTTAGAAGGTGCTTAAAGTGACTTTAAAGAGAATGAGACGATGCAAAATGGTGTTTAGAAGGTGCTTAAGGTGACTTTAAAGAGAATGAGACGATGCAAAATGGTGTTTAGAAGGTGCTTAAAGTGACTTTAAAGAGAATGAGACGATGCAAAATGGTGTTTAGAAGGTGCTTAAAGTGACTTTAAAGAGAATGAGACGATGCAAAATGGTGTTTAGAGGGTGCTTAAAGTGACTTTAAAGAGAATGAGACGATGCAAAATGGTCTTTAGAAGGTGCTTAAGGTGACTTTAAAGAGAATGAGACGATGCAAAATGAGGTTTAGAAGGTGCTTAAAGTGACTTTAAAGAGAATGAGACGATGCAAAATGAGGTTTAGAAGGTGCTTAAGGTGACTTTAAAGAGAATGAGACGATGCAAAATGAGGTTAAGAAGGTGCTTAAGGTGACTTTAAAGAGAATGAGACGATGCAAAATGGTGTTTAGAAGGTGCTTAAAGTGACTTTAAAGAGAATGAGACGATGCAAAATGAGGTTTAGAAGGTGCTTAAAGTGACTTTAAAGAGAATGAGACGATGCAAAATGAGGTTTAGAAGGTGCTTAAAGTGACTTTAAAGAGAATGAGACGATGCAAAATGGTGTTTAGAAGGTGCTTAAGGTGACTTTAAAGAGAATGAGACGATGCAAAATGAGGTTTAGAAGGTGCTTAAAGTGACTTTAAAGAGAATGAGACGATGCAAAATGAGGTTTGAAAGGTGCTTAAGGTGACTTTAAAGAGAATGAGACGATGCAAAATGAGGTTTAGAAGGTGCTTAAAGTGACTTTAAAGAGAATGAGACGATGCAAAATGAGGTTTAGAAGGTGCTTAAGGTGACTTTAAAGAGAATGAGACGATGCAAAATGAGGTTTAGAAGGTGCTTAAAGTGACTTTAAAGAGAATGAGACGATGCAAAATGGTGTTTAGAAGGTGCTTAAGGTGACTTTAAAGAGAATGAGACGATGCAAAATGAGGTTTAGAAGGTGCTTAAGGTGACTTTAAAGAGAATGAGACGATGCAAAATGGTGTTTAGAAGGTGCTTAAAGTGACTTTAAAGAGAATGAGACGATGCAAAATGGTGTTTAGAAGGTGCTTAAAGTGACTTTAAAGAGAATGAGACGATGCAAAATGAGGTTTAGAAGGTGCTTAAAGTGACTTTAAAGAGAATGAGACGATGCAAAATGGTCTTTAGAAGGTGCTTAAGGTGACTTTAAAGAGAATGAGACGATGCAAAATGAGGTTTAGAAGGTGCTTAAAGTGACTTTAAAGAGAATGAGACGATGCAAAATGAGGTTTAGAAGGTGCTTAAGGTGACTCTAAAGAGAATGAGACGATGCAAAATGAGGTTTAGAAGGTGCTTAAAGTGACTTTAAAGAGAATGAGACGATGCAAAATGGTGTTTAGAAGGTGCTTAAGGTGACTTTAAAGAGAATGAGACGATGCAAAATGGTGTTTAGAAGGTGCTTAAAGTGACTTTAAAGAGAATGAGACGATGCAAAATGGTGTTTAGAAGGTGCTTAAGGTGACTTTAAAGAGAATGAGACGATGCAAAATGAGGTTTAGAAGGTGCTTAAAGTGACTTTAAAGAGAATGAGACGATGCAAAATGGTGTTTAGAAGGTGCTTAAAGTGACTTTAAAGAGAATGAGACAATGCAAACGTTGACGTTTGTCATTCAGTCTTATCGGTCGCGCATCTTATCTTATCGGCTCCGCTGAAATTGTTTAATCTGTGTGTTAAAAAGGTATTTATTCACAGTGAGTCCATTGTGCATCGTCGGCTAAGACTACTTACAGTGCTTAAAAATTCATTCACGCCAATAAGCCGGTTTTGTTCACGTAATATTACGTTATTTTTGGTGTCCGTGTTTTTTCGCGCCTGACTTCTGGAGAATGGCGTCCATTTGTTTTGCTTGTGCAAACGACTTTGCATCGGATGCGGCGACGCTGCGATGCTGTTATTGTGAAGAATCGTTCCATGTTTCCTGCACTACTCTGCCTGATGATGTCGTGGCCAACATCAAACTGCGGCCTGATGTCCATTGGAGCTGTCCTGGCTGCACCAAGGCCCTTGCAAACCCAAGAGGCAAAGCGATAAAGGAGGTCGGCCTGCAGGCGGGGTATACCTCTGCGATTAATTCAATCGTGTCGTCACTAAAGGATGCTATTCTTGAGCCGTTGTCTACTGAAATGCGAGCAATGATGGCCCCGTGGACCCAGGCCTATCCTGCTCTTTCCGACCCGGACGGTGGTCAAGCCAAGGGATCTACACGGCGTCTAGGGCTTTCTTCCGAGGCAGTGCTCAGTTCGGCCATTCCGGCCAACCAGCGGGCTCAAGCGGTTAGGCCATTCGAGACGGCCGCAGGGAGGCCCCACGATTATGCTCGCGTAGTGGTCACCGGCTCCAGCGTTTCTTCGCCGAGCCTTGTTGCTTCCCAGCACGCTAGGCCTGTGCGTTTCTGGTTGCATCTTATGGGTATTGCACCGAGCGTCACCGTCGATCAAGTGGTTTCATCAGTGCAACGCAGGCTTGGCACCGATGATGTGATCGCATTCTCACTTCTGGCGAAGGGTGTGAATCCGACGACTCGCAATGCACTTTCATTCAAGGTGCGGATCCCCATATCCTTCAGTGAGAAAGCTCTCTCTGCCGAAACTTGGCCGGCCGGTGTCCGTGTCAGAGAGTTTTTGGTTCATCCTCGCCCAGTGAATCATTATCATCAGCCATCCTTACTGGACTCTCAACTCTCACCACTGTCGTCTCGCCGTGATATCGAATTTCACAAACACACAGCACCTTGTAACGACAACAGAACACTATTACACCCGGATACTCCTACCACTTCTACACCTGGAGCCACCGCACTCAATGCACCCGGTAGCCCTTCGCACACCATTCTACCCGCCGCTGATCCGCCTCGTAAAAGGAGACGAGGACCGCTAAATGCCGAGATCAGTCCAAACCAGCCGACACTAGACGGTTTCTTTCGACCACAGTGAGGAGTTGCAGCTTAATTCCAGCGACCAGGTCGATCCTCGAACTCAATTCCTCGCACCGAATGACAATAATGCTGCCGGTTACACGAACCGTTGCATCGCTGCTCGATCCGACTACGGTCCGACTGCAACTGCCGGTGTAACGAATACACTTAAAGCTGTTTTATCCATCTATTACCAAAACACTCGTGGTCTACGTTCAAAAGTATCGGACTTTTTCTCTACGTCATCAAGCTGTTCGTACGATGTAATTGTCATAACGGAGTCGTGGCTGAATGAGGACATTGCCTCTTCTGCTTTGTTCGACAATCGATACGACGTTTTTCGCAACGACCGCAATAATGCGAACAGCCAGAAGTCTAGGGGCGGAGGTGTACTCATAGCCACCAAATGCGAATACCGCTCTTGGGCTTGCGAAGTGGTAAATTCATCCACCGAATCACTATGGGTGCGTGCTCGGATGAATTCGACATGCTTCATCATAGGCGCCGTTTATCTTCCTCCCGATCGCAGCAACAACATCGAGACGATTTCTTCATTCTGCTCGTCCCTACTCGCGATTGCGGATGAATACCCGGAGGACGTATTCATGTTACTCGGCGACTTCAACCAACCTGCTCTGTCGTGGGCATCGGATTCTTCGGGTGCCCTACACGTGGATGTTTCGAATTCCCGGATTTCCACAGCGTGTACCCATCTACTCGACTCGCTCAGCCTTGCCGGATTGCATCAGATCAACAGTAACCACAACACGCATGACTCAATCCTTGATTTGGTTCTAGTGGACTCAACTATAATCGAGAATGGCTTTGATATCACAGCTTCTATTGACTGTTTAGTCGAACAAGATGCGTATCATCCAAGCTTGTTGATCGACATTTCTATCCCCACCATCACGGCCGACCCAGTGCTGCCCCAACACAGTACTCCATGCACCAGGGATAATCTTAATTTCAAGAAGGCGAACTTCAATAAGATGCTTGATATGCTCGCGAACACGGATTGGTCGTTTTGCGAGCCTAACTCCTCGTTATCCATAGACAACGCAATTGAGCTATTTAATTGTCGTATCCGGCTTATTCTCAGAGAATGTTGCCCAACGGTTCGCGCTCGTATTCACTCAGATCCGCCTTGGAGCAATATACATTTAAAAAAACTGAAATCATCCAAAAACAAAGCGCTTAGACGCTACAAAAAATCGAAACGATATGTTGACAAATTACTATTCAATACGCTCAATGGCAATCATAGAAGGCTTAATCGTCACCTCTACAGGTCATACGTAGACAAAACAGAGAAGCAGTTGTCTCATCATCCTAAGTCCTTCTGGAAATTTGTAAATCAAAAGCGAAAAAGTAGTAAAATGCCGTCAACTATGAGCCTTGATTCCGAATCTGCCGACAACGAAGCAGACATTTGTCGATTCTTCGCTAGGAAATTTAGCTCCGTGTTCATTAATGAAACTTTAGCTCCGATTAATGTTCCAGCTGCGTTACGTTTCTCGCCGGCTGATGTGCTGGACATATCAGTACATGACATTATAATAACGGAAGATATAGTGAAAAAAGCAATTAGCTGTATTAAGCCGTCGCTTAGCCCTGGGCCCGATGGAATTCCTGCCATAGTACTCTCTAAGTGTGCTGATGTTCTTTCAAAACCTCTTGCGAACCTTTTCAAATTATCACTACTTAGTTGTTCGTACCCCACTGCCTGGAAATTCTCTTGGATGATTCCAGTGTACAAGAAAGGCAATAAGCATTTGGTTTCCAATTATCGTGGTGTTACTTCATTGTGTGCTACAGCTAAAGTCCTGGAAGGGATCGTTCACCAAGCTTTAAGTAGAAATGCAATTCCATATTTATCCTCTAGTCAACATGGGTTTATCCCAAAGCGATCTGTTTCGACTAATCTAGTTACGTTTGTGTCCGATTGTGTCAAAACTATGGACAAAAGATATCAGACAGATACAATCTACACTGATTTTAAGTCAGCTTTTGACTCCATCAACCACGAGATTCTGCTAGCGAAACTAAACCGACTCGGAGTACATGTTAATTTAATAGCCTGGCTCAATTCATACCTGCACCAAAGATCTTACTGTGTGAAGTTAAATAATTCGCTGTCCGACCCGTTTATTAGCTCGTCTGGTGTACCGCAGGGTAGTAATATTGGCCCCTTGTTGTTCATTCTGTTTGTTAATGACGTGGTATTGGCCCTGCCTAATCAGTCGTTACTTATGTATGCTGATGACATTAAGATTTACTCAGCCATAAAATCTCAACGTGACTGCGATATGCTTCAAGAAAGTCTCGACAGGTTCAGCATATGGTGCTCTGATAATTGTTTGTCATTGTGTGTAGAGAAATGTTGTGTCATTAGCTTTACGAGAAGACAGAACCCGATTCTAAAGGAATACAGGCTGAACTCGCGCGTTTTATCACGTAACTTAGAAGTTAAGGATCTCGGTACGTTACTTGACTCTTCTCTTTCGTTTCGAGATCACATCTCGCTTATTATCGACAAAGCATATCGCCAGCTAGGCTTCCTACATCGACTAACCACTGATTTTAGAGATCCTATTTGTTTGAAACAATTATTTGTCGCGCTTGTTCGATCCATCCTAGAGTTTAATGTTGTAACTTGGGCGCCACACAATATGACTTGGTCTGCTAGGATCGAAAAAATTCAGCGGAAATTCACTAAGCTGGCAATCAGATGTTTAAGGTGGCGTATGGAGCAACCCCCGGTATACGAAACTAGAAGGCTCCTCCTAGGTCTACAATCTTTAGAGAAGAGGAGGGAAGTGACACAAGCAGTATTTATTGCCAAACTTATATTAGGAGAAATAGACGCGCCATATTTACTAGCTAGAATTAATTTTTATACTCCGGACCATGCACTTCGTCCCCGCCACAACCTCTTAAGACTAGATCTAGCGAGAACGGTCAGGGGCGCCAACGACCCATTTACCTCCATGTGCTCAGCCTTCAATACCTTCTCGCAGTTTTTTGACCTCCATGTATCGTCAGCCGTCTTTAAATCGAAGTGTCTTTTTGCAAATGTTTAGTATTGTTGCTTTTGTTACGTGTTCTGTTATATTTAAGCATAGTATTAAGCATTGCTGAGGCCCCTGCGTGTGCCATGCAATTAGGAAATAAATAAATAAATAAATAAATAAATGCAAAATGAGGTTTGAAAGGTGCTTAAGGTGACTTTAAAGAGAATGAGACGATGCAAAATGAGGTTTAGAAGGTGCTTAAGGTGACTTTAAAGAGAATGAGACGATGCAAAATGAGGTTTAGAAGGTGCTTAAAGTGACTTTAAAGAGAATGAGACGATGCAAAATGAGGTTTAGAAGGTGCTTAAAGTGACTTTAAAGAGAATGAGACGATGCAAAATGGTGTTTAGAAGGTGCTTAAAGTGACTTTAAAGAGAATGAGACGATGCAAAATGAGGTTTAGAAGGTGCTTAAAGTGACTTTAAAGAGAATGAGACGATGCAAAATGGTCTTTAGAAGGTGCTTAAGGTGACTTTAAAGAGAATGAGACGATGCAAAATGAGGTTTAGAAGGTGCTTAAAAAGACTTTAAAGAGAATGAGACGATGCAAAATGAGGTTTAGAAGGTGCTTAAGGTGACTCTAAAGAGAATGAGACGATGCAAAATGAGGTTTAGAAGGTGCTTAAAGTGACTTTAAAGAGAATGAGACGATGCAAAATGAGGTTTAGAAGGTGCTTAAAGTGACTTTAAAGAGAATGAGACGATGCAAAATGGTGTTTAGAAGGTGCTTAAGGTGACTTTAAAGAGAATGAGACGATGCAAAATGAGGTTTAGAAGGTGCTTAAAGTGACTTTAAAGAGAATGAGACGATGCAAAATGGTGTTTAGAAGGTGCTTAAAGTGACTTTAAAGAGAATGAGACGATGCAAAATGGTGTTTAGAAGGTGCTTAAGGTGACTTTAAAGAGAATGAGACGATGCAAAATGAGGTTTAGAAGGTGCTTAAAGTGACTTTAAAGAGAATGGGACGATGCAAAATGGTGTTTAGAAGGTGCTTAAAGTGACTTTAAAGAGAATGAGACGATGCAAAATGGTGTTTAGAAGGTGCTTAAGGTGACTTTAAAGAGAATGAGACGATGCAAAATGAGGTTTAGAAGGTGCTTAAAGTGACTTTAAAGAGAATGAGACGATGCAAAATGGTGTTTAGAAGGTGCTTAAGGTGACTTTAAAGAGAATGAGACGATGCAAAATGGTGTTTAGAAGGTGCTTAAAGTGACTTTAAAGAGAATGAGACGATGCAAAATGAGGTTTAGAAGGTGCTTAAAGTGACTTTAAAGAGAATGAGACGATGCAAAATGGTGTTTAGAAGGTGCTTAAAGTGACTTTAAAGAGAATGAGACGATGCAAAATGGTGTTTAGAAGGTGCTTAAGGTGACTTTAAAGAGAATGAGACGATGCAAAATGGTGTTTAGAAGGTGCTTAAGGTGACTTTAAAGAGAATGAGACGATGCAAAATGGTCTTTAGAAGGTGCTTAAGGTGACTTTAAAGAGAATGAGACGATGCAAAATGAGGTTTAGAAGGTGCTTAAATTGACTTTAAAGAGAATGAGACGATGCAAAATGGTGTTTAGAAGGTGCTTAAGGTGACTTTAAAGAGAATGAGACGATGCAAAATGAGGTTTAGAAGGTGCTTAAAGTGACTTTAAAGAGAATGAGACGATGCAAAATGGTGTTTAGAAGGTGCTTAAGGTGACTTTAAAGAGAATGAGACGATGCAAAATGAGGTTTAGAAGGTGCTTAAAGTGACTTTAAAGAGAATGAGACGATGCAAAATGGTGTTTAGAAGGTGCTTAAAGTGACTTTAAAGAGAATGAGACGATGCAAAATGGTGTTTAGAAGGTGCTTAAAGTGACTTTAAAGAGAATGAGACGATGCAAAATGAGGTTTAGAAGGTGCTTAAAGTGACTTTAAAGAGAATGAGACGATGCAAAATGGTGTTTAGAAGGTGCTTAAGGTGACTTTAAAGAGAATGAGACGATGCAAAATGAGGTTTAGAAGGTGCTTAAAGTGACTTTAAAGAGAATGAGACGATGCAAAATGAGGTTTAGAAGGTGCTTAAAGTGACTTTAAAGAGAATGAGACGATGCAAAGTGAGGTTTAGAAGGTGCTTAAAGTGACTTTAAAGAGAATGAGACGATGCAAAATGGTCTTTAGAAGGTGCTTAAGGTGACTTTAAAGAGAATGAGACGATGCAAAATGGTGTTTAGAAGGTGCTTAAGGTGACTTTAAAGAGAATGAGACGATGCAAAATGAGGTTTAGAAGGTGCTTAAGGTGACTTTAAAGAGAATGAGACGATGCAAAATGAGGTTTAGAAGGTGCTTAAAGTGACTTTAAAGAGAATGAGACGATGCAAAATGGTGTTTAGAAGGTGCTTAAAGTGACTTTAAAGAGAATGAGACGATGCAAAATGGTGTTTAGAAGGTGCTTAAGGTGACTTTAAAGAGAATGAGACGATGCAAAATGGTGTTTAGAAGGTGCTTAAAGTGACTTTAAAGAGAATGAGACGATGCAAAATGGTGTTTAGAAGGTGCTTAAAGTGACTTTAAAGAGAATGAGACGATGCAAAATGAGGTTTAGAAGGTGCTTAAAGTGACTTTAAAGAGAATGAGACGATGCAAAATGAGGTTTAGAAGGTGCTTAAAGTGACTTTAAAGAGAATGAGACGATGCAAAATGGTGTTTAGAAGGTGCTTAAGGTGACTTTAAAGAGAATGAGACGATGCAAAATGGTGTTTAGAAGGTGCTTAAAGTGACTTTAAAGAGAATGAGACGATGCAAAATGGTGTTTAGAAGGTGCTTAAGGTGACTTTAAAGAGAATGAGACGATGCAAAATGAGGTTTAGAAGGTGCTTAAAGTGACTTTAAAGAGAATGAGACGATGCAAAATGGTGTTTAGAAGGTGCTTAAAGTGACTTTAAAGAGAATGAGACGATGCAAAATGGTGTTTAGAAGGTGCTTAAGGTGACTTTAAAGAGAATGAGACGATGCAAAATGGTCTTTAGAAGGTGCTTAAGGTGACTTTAAAGAGAATGAGACGATGCAAAATGGTGTTTAGAAGGTGCTTAAAGTGACTTTAAAGAGAATGAGACGATGCAAAATGGTGTTTAGAAGGTGCTTAAGGTGACTTTAAAGAGAATGAGACGATGCAAAATGAGGTTAAGAAGGTGCTTAAGGTGACTTTAAAGAGAATGAGACGATGCAAAATGGTGTTTAGAAGGTGCTTAAGGTGACTTTAAAGAGAATGAGACGATGCAAAATGAGGTTTGAAAGGTGCTTAAGGTGACTTTAAAGAGAATGAGACGATGCAAAATGAGGTTTAGAAGGTGCTTAAATTGACTTTAAAGAGAATAAGACGATGCAAAATGAGGTTTAGAAGGTGCTTAAAGTGACTTTAAAGAGAATGAGACGATGCAAAATGAGGTTTAGAAGGTGCTTAAAGTGACTTTAAAGAGAATGAGACGATGCAAAATGGTGTTTAGAAGGTGCTTAAGGTGACTTTAAAGAGAATGAGACGATGCAAAATGAGGTTTAGAAGGTGCTTAAATTGACTTTAAAGAGAATGAGACGATGCAAAATGGTCTTTAGAAGGTGCTTAAGGTGACTTTAAAGAGAATGAGACGATGCAAAATGAGGTTTAGAAGGTGCTTAAAGTGACTTTAAAGAGAATGAGACGATGCAAAATGAGGTTTAGAAGGTGCTTAAAGTGACTTTAAAGAGAATGAGACGATGCAAAATGAGGTTTAGAAGGTGCTTAAAGTGACTTTAAAGAGAATGAGACGATGCAAAATGGTGTTTAGAAGGTGCTTAAAGTGACTTTAAAGAGAATGAGACGATGCAAAATAGTGTTTAGAAGGTGCTTAAAGTGACTTTAAAGAGAATGAGACGATGCAAAATGAGGTTTAGAAGGTGCTTAAAGTGACTTTAAAGAGAATGAGACGATGCAAAATGAGGTTTAGAAGGTGCTTAAAGTGACTTTAAAGAGAATGAGACGATGATAAATGAGGTTTAGAAGGTGCTTAAAGTGACTTTAAAGAGAATGAGACGATGCAAAATGAGGTTTACAATGTGCTTAAAGTGACTTTAAAGAGAATGAGACGATGATAAATGAGGTTTACAATGTGCTTAAAGTGACTTTAAAGAGAATGAGACGATGCAAAATGAGGTTTAGAAGGTGCTTAAGGTGACTTTAAAGAGAATGAGACGATGCAAAATGAGGTTTAGAAGGTGCTTAAAGTGACTTTAAAGAGAATGAGACGATGCAAAATGGTGTTTAGAAGGTGCTTAAGGTGACTTTAAAGAGAATGAGACGATGCAAAATGAGGTTTAGAAGGTGCTTAAAGTGACTTTAAAGAGAATGAGACGATGCAAAATGGTGTTTAGAAGGTGCTTAAGGTGACTTTAAAGAGAATGAGACGATGCAAAATGAGGTTTAGAAGGTGCTTAAAGTGACTTTAAAGAGAATGAGACGATGCAAAATGGTGTTTAGAAGGTGCTTAAAGTGACTTTAAAGAGAATGAGACGATGCAAAATGGTGTTTAGAAGGTGCTTAAAGTGACTTTAAAGAGAATGAGACGATGCAAAATGGTGTTTAGAAGGTGCTTAAAGTGACTTTAAAGAGAATGAGACGATGCAAAATGAGGTTTAGAAGGTGCTTAAGGTGACTTTAAAGAGAATGAGACGATGCAAAATGAGGTTTAGAAGGTGCTTAAAGTGACTTTAAAGAGAATGAGACGATGCAAAATGGTGTTTAGAAGGTGCTTAAAGTGACTTTAAAGAGAATGAGACGATGCAAAATGGTGTTTAGAAGGTGCTTAAGGTGACTTTAAAGAGAATGAGACGATGCAAAATGAGGTTTAGAAGGTGCTTAAAGTGACTTTAAAGAGAATGAGACGATGCAAAATGGTGTTTAGAAGGTGCTTAAAGTGACTTTAAAGAGAATGAGACGATGCAAAATGGTGTTTAGAAGGTGCTTAAGGTGACTTTAAAGAGAATGAGACGATGCAAAATGGTGTTTAGAAGGTGCTTAAAGTGACTTTAAAGAGAATGAGACGATGCAAAATGGTGTTTAGAAGGTGCTTAAAGTGACTTTAAAGAGAATGAGACGATGCAAAATGAGGTTTAGAAGGTGCTTAAAGTGACTTTAAAGAGAATGAGACGATGCAAAATGGTCTTTAGAAGGTGCTTAAGGTGACTTTAAAGAGAATGAGACGATGCAAAATGAGGTTTAGAAGGTGCTTAAAGTGACTTTAAAGAGAATGAGACGATGCAAAATGGTGTTTAGAAGGTGCTTAAAGTGACTTAAAAGAGAATGAGACGATGCAAAATGGTGTTTAGAAGGTGCTTAAAGTGACTTTAAAGAGAATGAGACGATGCAAAATGGTGTTTAGAAGGTGCTTAAAGTGACTTTAAAGAGAATGAGACGATGCAAAATGGTGTTTAGAAGGTGCTTAAAGTGACTTTAAAGAGAATGAGACGATGCAAAATGAGGTTTAGAAGGTGCTTAAAGTGACTTTAAAGAGAATGAGACGATGCAAAATGGTGTTTAGAAGGTGCTTAAAGTGACTTTAAAGAGAATGAGACGATGCAAAATGGTGTTTAGAAGGTGCTTAAGGTGACTTTAAAGAGAATGAGACGATGCAAAATGAGGTTTAGAAGGTGCTTAAGGTGACTTTAAAGAGAATGAGACGATGCAAAATGGTGTTTAGAAGGTGCTTAAAGTGACTTTAAAGAGAATGAGACGATGCAAAATGGTGTTTAGAAGGTGCTTAAAGTGACTTTAAAGAGAATGAGACGATGCAAAATGGTGTTTAGAAGGTGCTTAAGGTGACTTTAAAGAGAATGAGACGATGCAAAATGGTGTTTAGAAGGTGCTTAAAGTGACTTTAAAGAGAATGAGACGATGCAAAATGAGGTTTAGAAGGTGCTTAAAGTGACTTTAAAGAGAATGAGACGATGCAAAATGGTCTTTAGAAGGTGCTTAAGGTGACTTTAAAGAGAATGAGACGATGCAAAATGAGGTTTAGAAGGTGCTTAAATTGACTTTAAAGAGAATGAGACGATGCAAAATGGTCTTTAGAAGGTGCTTAAGGTGACTTTAAAGAGAATGAGACGATGCAAAATGAGGTTTAGAAGGTGCTTAAAGTGACTTTAAAGAGAATGAGACGATGCAAAATGAGGTTTAGAAGGTGCTTAAAGTGACTTTAAAGAGAATGAGACGATGCAAAATGAGGTTTAGAAGGTGCTTAAAGTGACTTTAAAGAGAATGAGACGATGCAAAATGGTGTTTAGAAGGTGCTTAAAGTGACTTTAAAGAGAATGAGACGATGCAAAATGGTGTTTAGAAGGTGCTTAAGGTGACTTTAAAGAGAATGAGACGATGCAAAATGGTCTTTAGAAGGTGCTTAAGGTGACTTTAAAGAGAATGAGACGATGCAAAATGAGGTTTAGAAGGTGCTTAAAGTGACTTTAAAGAGAATGAGACGATGCAAAATGGTGTTTAGAAGGTGCTTAAGGTGACTTTAAAGAGAATGAGACGATGCAAAATGAGGTTAAGAAGGTGCTTAAGGTGACTTTAAAGAGAATGAGACGATGCAAAATGGTGTTTAGAAGGTGCTTAAGGTGACTTTAAAGAGAATGAGACGATGCAAAATGAGGTTTGAAAGGTGCTTAAGGTGACTTTAAAGAGAATGAGACGATGCAAAATGAGGTTTAGAAGGTGCTTAAATTGACTTTAAAGAGAATAAGACGATGCAAAATGAGGTTTAGAAGGTGCTTAAAGTGACTTTAAAGAGAATGAGACGATGCAAAATGAGGTTTAGAAGGTGCTTAAAGTGACTTTAAAGAGAATGAGACGATGCAAAATGGTGTTTAGAAGGTGCTTAAGGTGACTTTAAAGAGAATGAGACGATGCAAAATGAGGTTTAGAAGGTGCTTAAATTGACTTTAAAGAGAATGAGACGATGCAAAATGGTCTTTAGAAGGTGCTTAAGGTGACTTTAAAGAGAATGAGACGATGCAAAATGAGGTTTAGAAGGTGCTTAAAGTGACTTTAAAGAGAATGAGACGATGCAAAATGAGGTTTAGAAGGTGCTTAAAGTGACTTTAAAGAGAATGAGACGATGCAAAATGAGGTTTAGAAGGTGCTTAAAGTGACTTTAAAGAGAATGAGACGATGCAAAATGGTGTTTAGAAGGTGCTTAAAGTGACTTTAAAGAGAATGAGACGATGCAAAATAGTGTTTAGAAGGTGCTTAAAGTGACTTTAAAGAGAATGAGACGATGCAAAATGAGGTTTAGAAGGTGCTTAAAGTGACTTTAAAGAGAATGAGACGATGCAAAATGAGGTTTAGAAGGTGCTTAAAGTGACTTTAAAGAGAATGAGACGATGCAAAATGGTGTTTAGAAGGTGCTTAAGGTGACTTTAAAGAGAATGAGACGATGCAAAATGAGGTTTACAATGTGCTTAAAGTGACTTTAAAGAGAATGAGACGATGCAAAATGGTGTTTAGAAGGTGCTTAAAGTGACTTTAAAGAGAATGAGACGATGCAAAATGAGGTTTAGAAGGTGCTTAAGGTGACTTTAAAGAGAATGAGACGATGCAAAATGAGGTTTAGAAGGTGCTTAAAGTGACTTTAAAGAGAATGAGACGATGCAAAATGGTGTTTAGAAGGTGCTTAAAGTGACTTTAAAGAGAATGAGACGATGATAAATGAGGTTTACAATGTGCTTAAAGTGACTTTAAAGAGAATGAGACGATGCAAAATGAGGTTTAGAAGGTGCTTAAGGTGACTTTAAAGAGAATGAGACGATGCAAAATGAGGTTAGAAGGTGCTTAAAGTGACTTTAAAGAGAATGAGACGATGCAAAATGGTGTTTAGAAGGTGCTTAAGGTGACTTTAAAGAGAATGAGACGATGCAAAATGAGGTTTAGAAGGTGCTTAAAGTGACTTTAAAGAGAATGAGACGATGCAAAATGGTGTTTAGAAGGTGCTTAAGGTGACTTTAAAGAGAATGAGACGATGCAAAATGAGGTTTAGAAGGTGCTTAAAGTGACTTTAAAGAGAATGAGACGATGCAAAATGGTGTTTAGAAGGTGCTTAAAGTGACTTTAAAGAGAATGAGACGATGCAAAATGGTGTTTAGAAGGTGCTTAAAGTGACTTAAAAGAGAATGAGACGATGCAAAATGGTCTTTAGAAGGTGCTTAAGGTGACTTTAAAGAGAATGAGACGATGCAAAATGAGGTTTAGAAGGTGCTTAAGGTGACTTTAAAGAGAATGAGACGATGCAAAATGAGGTTTAGAAGGTGCTTAAAGTGACTTTAAAGAGAATGAGACGATGATAAATGAGGTTTAGAAGGTGCTTAAAGTGACTTTAAAGAGAATGAGACGATGATAAATGAGGTTTACAATGTGCTTAAAGTGACTTTAAAGAGAATGAGACGATGCAAAATGAGGTTTAGAAGGTGCTTAAGGTGACTTTAAAGAGAATGAGACGATGCAAAATGGTGTTTAGAAGGTGCTTAAAGTGACTTTAAAGAGAATGAGACGATGCAAAATGAGGTTTAGAAGGTGCTTAAGGTGACTTTAAAGAGAATGAGACGATGCAAAATGAGGTTTAGAAGGTGCTTAAAGTGACTTTAAAGAGAATGAGACGATGCAAAATGAGGTTTAGAAGGTGCTTAAAGTGACTTTAAAGAGAATGAGACGATGCAAAATGGTGTTTAGAAGGTGCTTAAGGTGACTTTAAAGAGAATGAGACGATGCAAAATGAGGTTTAGAAGGTGCTTAAAGTGACTTTAAAGAGAATGAGACGATGCAAAATGGTGTTTAGAAGGTGCTTAAAGTGACTTTAAAGAGAATGAGACGATGCAAAATGGTGTTTAGAAGGTGCTTAAAGTGACTTTAAAGAGAATGAGACGATGCAAAATGGTGTTTAGAAGGTGCTTAAAGTGACTTTAAAGAGAATGAGACGATGCAAAATGAGGTTTAGAAGGTGCTTAAGGTGACTTTAAAGAGAATGAGACGATGCAAAATGAGGTTTAGAAGGTGCTTAAAGTGACTTTAAAGAGAATGAGACGATGCAAAATGAGGTTTTAGAAGGTGCTTAAAGTGACTTTAAAGAGAATGAGACGATGATAAATGAGGTTTAGAAGGTGCTTAAAGTGACTTTAAAGAGAATGAGACGATGCAAAATGAGGTTTACACTGTGCTTAAAGTGACTTTAAAGAGAATGAGACGATGATAAATGAGGTTTACAATGTGCTTAAAGTGACTTTAAAGAGAATGAGACGATGCAAAATGAGGTTTAGAAGGTGCTTAAAGTGACTTTAAGAGAATGAGACGATGCAAAATGGTGTTTAGAAGGTGCTTAAAGTGACTTTAAAGAGAATGAGACGATGCAAAATGGTGTTTAGAAGGTGCTTAAAGTGACTTTAAAGAGAATGAGACGATGCAAAATGGTGTTTAGAAGGTGCTTAAAGTGACTTTAAAGAGAATGAGACGATGC
Organism: Anopheles ziemanni; assembly: GCF_943734765.1. Taxonomy (NCBI): domain Eukaryota; kingdom Metazoa; phylum Arthropoda; class Insecta; order Diptera; family Culicidae; genus Anopheles; species Anopheles ziemanni. The sequence continues at coordinate 2,636 of NW_026689908.1, read as the reverse complement.
AAAATGAGGTTTAGAAGGTGCTTAAAGTGACTTTAAAGAGAATGAGACGATGCAAAATGGTGTTTAGAAGGTGCTTAAAGTGACTTTAAAGAGAATGAGACGATGCAAAATGGTGTTTAGAAGGTGCTTAAAGTGACTTTAAAGAGAATGAGACGATGCAAAATGGTGTTTAGAAGGTGCTTAAGGTGACTTTAAAGAGAATGAGACGATGCAAAATGAGGTTTAGAAGGTGCTTAAAGTGACTTTAAAGAGAATGAGACGATGCAAAATGGTGTTTAGAAGGTGCTTAAAGTGACTTTAAAGAGAATGAGACGATGCAAAATGGTGTTTAGAAGGTGCTTAAGGTGACTTTAAAGAGAATGAGACGATGCAAAATGGTGTTTAGAAGGTGCTTAAAGTGACTTTAAAGAGAATGAGACGATGCAAAATGGTGTTTAGAAGGTGCTTAAAGTGACTTTAAAGAGAATGAGACGATGCAAAATGAGGTTTAGAAGGTGCTTAAGGTGACTTTAAAGAGAATGAGACGATGCAAAATGGTCTTTAGAAGGTGCTTAAGGTGACTTTAAAGAGAATGAGACGATGCAAAATGAGGTTTAGAAGGTGCTTAAAGTGACTTTAAAGAGAATGAGACGATGCAAAATGGTGTTTAGAAGGTGCTTAAAGTGACTTAAAAGAGAATGAGACGATGCAAAATGGTGTTTAGAAGGTGCTTAAAGTGACTTTAAAGAGAATGAGACGATGCAAAATGGTGTTTAGAAGGTGCTTAAAGTGACTTTAAAGAGAATGAGACGATGCAAAATGGTGTTTAGAAGGTGCTTAAAGTGACTTTAAAGAGAATGAGACGATGCAAAATGAGGTTTAGAAGGTGCTTAAAGTGACTTTAAAGAGAATGAGACGATGCAAAATGGTGTTTAGAAGGTGCTTAAAGTGACTTTAAAGAGAATGAGACGATGCAAAATGGTGTTTAGAAGGTGCTTAAGGTGACTTTAAAGAGAATGAGACGATGCAAAATGAGGTTTAGAAGGTGCTTAAGGTGACTTTAAAGAGAATGAGACGATGCAAAATGGTGTTTAGAAGGTGCTTAAAGTGACTTTAAAGAGAATGAGACGATGCAAAATGGTGTTTAGAAGGTGCTTAAAGTGACTTTAAAGAGAATGAGACGATGCAAAATGGTGTTTAGAAGGTGCTTAAGGTGACTTTAAAGAGAATGAGACGATGCAAAATGGTGTTTAGAAGGTGCTTAAAGTGACTTTAAAGAGAATGAGACGATGCAAAATGAGGTTTAGAAGGTGCTTAAGGTGACTTTAAAGAGAATGAGACGATGCAAAATGGTCTTTAGAAGGTGCTTAAGGTGACTTTAAAGAGAATGAGACGATGCAAAATGAGGTTTAGAAGGTGCTTAAATTGACTTTAAAGAGAATGAGACGATGCAAAATGAGGTTTAGAAGGTGCTTAAGGTGACTTTAAAGAGAATGAGACGATGCAAAATGAGGTTTAGAAGGTGCTTAAAGTGACTTTAAAGAGAATGAGACGATGCAAAATGAGGTTTAGAAGGTGCTTAAAGTGACTTTAAAGAGAATGAGACGATGCAAAATGAGGTTTAGAAGGTGCTTAAAGTGACTTTAAAGAGAATGAGACGATGCAAAATGGTGTTTAGAAGGTGCTTAAAGTGACTTTAAAGAGAATGAGACGATGCAAAATGGTGTTTAGGAGGTGCTTAAGGTGACTTTAAAGAGAATGAGACGATGCAAAATGGTCTTTAGAAGGTGCTTAAGGTGACTTTAAAGAGAATGAGACGATGCAAAATGAGGTTTAGAAGGTGCTTAAATTGACTTTAAAGAGAATGAGACGATGCAAAATGGTCTTTAGAAGGTGCTTAAGGTGACTTTAAAGAGAATGAGACGATGCAAAATGAGGTTTAGAAGGTGCTTAAAGTGACTTTAAAGAGAATGAGACGATGCAAAATGGTGTTTAGAAGGTGCTTAAGGTGACTTTAAAGAGAATGAGACGATGCAAAATGAGGTTTAGAAGGTGCTTAAAGTGACTTTAAAGAGAATGAGACGATGCAAAATGGTGTTTAGAAGGTGCTTAAGGTGACTTTAAAGAGAATGAGACGATGCAAAATGAGGTTTAGAAGGTGCTTAAAGTGACTTTAAAGAGAATGAGACGATGCAAAATGGTGTTTAGAAGGTGCTTAAGGTGACTTTAAAGAGAATGAGACGATGCAAAATGGTGTTTAGAAGGTGCTTAAAGTGACTTTAAAGAGAATGAGACGATGCAAAATGAGGTTTAGAAGGTGCTTAAAGTGACTTTAAAGAGAATTAGACGATGCAAAATGGTCTTTAGAAGGTGCTTAAGGTGACTTTTAAAGAGAATGAGACGATGCAAAATGGTGTTTAGAAGGTGCTTAAGGTGACTTTAAAGAGAATGAGACGATGCAAAATGAGGTTTAGAAGGTGCTTAAGGTGACTTTAAAGAGAATGAGACGATGCAAAATGAGGTTTAGAAGGTGCTTTAAAGTCACTTTAAAGAGAATGAGACGATGCAAAATGGTGTTTAGAAGGTGCTTAAGGTGACTTTAAAGAGAATGAGACGATGCAAAATGGTGTTTAGAAGGTGCTTAAAGTGACTTTAAA
>NW_026689907.1:0-56089 GCF_943734765.1 Anopheles ziemanni | reverse complement strand
CTCATTCTCTTTAAAGTCACTTTAAGCACCTTCTAAACACCATTTTGCATCGTCTCATTCTCTTTAAAGTCACTTTAAGCACCTTCTAAACCTCATTTTGCATCGTCTCATTCTCTTTAAAGTCACCTTAAGCACCTTCTAAACACCATTTTGCATCGTCTCATTCTCTTTAAAGTCACTTTAAGCACCTTCTAAACACCATTTTGCATCGTCTCATTCTCTTTAAAGTCACTTTAAAGCACCTTCTAAACCTCATTTTGCATCGTCTCATTCTCTTTAAAGTCACCTTAAGCACCTTCTAAACACCATTTTGCATCGTCTCATTCTCTTTAAAGTCACCATAAGCACCTTCTAAACCTCATTTTGCATCGTCTCATTCTCTTTAAAGTCACTTTAAGCACCTTCTAAACACCATTTTGCATCGTCTCATTCTCTTTAAAGTCACCTTAAGCACCTTCTAAACACCATTTTGCATCGTCTCATTCTCTTTAAAGTCACTTTAAGCACCTTCTAAACACCATTTTGCATCGTCTCATTCTCTTTAAAGTCACTTTAAGCACCTTCTAAACCTCATTTTGCATCGTCTCATTCTCTTTAAAGTCACTTTAAGCACCTTCTAAACACCATTTTGCATCGTCTCATTCTCTTTAAAGTCACTTAAGCACCTTCTAAACACCATTTTGCATCGTCTCATTCTCTTTCAAGTCACTTTAAGCACCTTCTAAACCTCATTTTGCATCGTCTCATTCTCTTTAAAGTCACTTTAAGCACCTTCTAAACACCATTTTGCATCGTCTCATTCTCTTTAAAGTCACTTTAAGCACCTTCTAAACACCATTTTGCATCGTCTCATTCTCTTTAAGTCACTTTAAGCACCTTCTAAACCTCATTTTGCATCGTCTCATTCTCTTTAAAGTCACCTTAAGCACCTTCTAAACACCATTTTGCATCGTCTCATTCTCTTTAAAGTCACCTTAAGCACCTTCTAAACCTCATTTTGCATCGTCTCATTCTCTTTAAAGTCACCTTAAGCACCTTCTAAACACCATTTTGCATCGTCTCATTCTCTTAAAAGTCACTTTAAGCACCTTCTAAACACCATTTTGCATCGTCTCATTCTCTTTAAAGTCACTTTAAGCACCTTCTAAACCTCATTTTGCATCGTCTCATTCTCTTTAAAGTCACTTTAAGCACCTTCTAAACACCATTTTGCATCGTCTCATTCTCTTTAAAGTCACTTTAAGCACCTTCTAAACCTCATTTTGCATCGTCTCATTCTCTTTAAAGTCACTTTAAGCACCTTCTAAACCTCATTTTTGCATCGTCTCATTCTCTTTAAAGTCACCTTAAGCACCTTCTAAACACAATTTTGCATCGTCTCATTCTCTTTAAAGTCACTTTAAGCACCTTCTAAACCTCATTTTGCATCGTCTCATTCTCTTTAAAGTCACCTTAAGCACCTTCTAAACACCATTTTGCATCGTCTCATTCTCTTTAAAGTCACTTTAAGCACCTTCTAAACCTCATTTTGCATCGTCTCATTCTCTTTAAAGTCACTTTAAGCACCTTCTAAACCTCATTTTGCATCGTCTCATTCTCTTTAAAGACACTTTAAGCACCTTCTAAACCTCATTTGCATCGTCTCATTCTCTTTAAAGTCACTTTAAGCACCTTCTAAACACCATTTTGCATCGTCTCATTCTCTTTAAAGTCACCTTAAGCACCTTCTAAACCTCATTTTGCATCGTCTCATTCTCTTTAAAGTCACCTTAAGCACCTTCTAAACACCATTTTGCATCGTCTCATTCTCTTTAAAGTCACCTTAAGCACCTTCTAAACACCATTTTGCATCGTCTCATTCTCTTTAAAGTCACTTTAAGCACCTTCTAAACCTCATTTTGCATCGTCTCATTCTCTTTAAAGTCACTTTAAGCACCTTCTAAACCTCATTTTGCATCGTCTCATTCTCTTTAAAGTCACTTTAAGCACCTTGTAAACCTCATTTTGCATCGTCTCATTCTCTTTAAAGTCACTTTAAGCACCTTCTAAACCTCATTTTGCATCGTCTCATTCTCTTTAAAGTCACTTTAAGCACCTTCTAAACCTCATTTTGCATCGTCCTCATTCTCTTTAAAGTCACTTTAAGCACCTTCTAAACCTCATTTTGCATCGTCTCATTCTCTTTAAAGTCACCTTAAGCACCTTCTAAACCTCATTTTGCATCGTCTCATTCTCTTTAAAGTCACTTTAAGCACCTTCTAAACCTCATTTTGCATCGTCTCATTCTCTTTAAAGTCACTTTAAGCACCTTCTAAACACCATTTTGCATCGTCTCATTCTCTTTAAAGTCACTTTAAGCACCTTCTAAACACCATTTTGCATCGTCTCATTCTCTTTAAAGTCACCTTAAGCACCTTCTAAACCTCATTTTGCATCGTCTCATTCTCTTTAAAGTCACCTTAAGCACCTTCTAAACACCATTTTGCATCGTCTCATTCTCTTTAAAGTCACTTTAAGCACCTTCTAAACACCATTTTGCATCGTCTCATTCTCTTTAAAGTCACATTAAGCACCTTCTAAACCTCATTTTGCATCGTCTCATTCTCTTTAAAGTCACTTTAAGCACCTTCTAACCTCATTTTGCATCGTCTCATTCTCTTTAAAGTCACCTTAAGCACCTTCTAAACACAATTTTGCATCGTCTCATTCTCTTTAAAGTCACTTTAAGCACCTTCTAAACCTCATTTTGCATCGTCTCATTCTCTTTAAAGTCACCTTAAGCACCTTCTAAACACCATTTTGCATCGTCTCATTCTCTTTAAAGTCACTTTAAGCACCTTCTAAACCTCATTTTGCATCGTCTCATTCTCTTTAAAGTCACTTTAAGCACCTTCTAAACCTCATTTTGCATCGTCTCATTCTCTTTAAAGACACTTTAAGCACCTTCTAAACCTCATTTTGCATCGTCTCATTCTCTTTAAAGTCACTTTAAGCACCTTCTAAACCCCCATTTTGCATCGTCTCATTCTCTTTAAAGTCACCTTAAGCACCTTCTAAACCTCATTTTGCATCGTCTCATTCTCTTTAAAGTCACCTTAAGCACCTTCTAAACACCATTTTGCATCGTCTCATTCTCTTTAAAGTCACTTTAAGCACCTTCTAAACACCATTTTGCATCGTCTCATTCTCTTTAAAGTCACTTTAAGCACCTTCTAAACCTCATTTTGCATCGTCTCATTCTCTTTAAAGTCACTTTAAGCACCTTCTAAACCTCATTTTGCATCGTCTCATTCTCTTTAAAGTCACTTTAAGCACCTTGTAAACCTCATTTTGCATCGTCTCATTCTCTTTAAAGTCACTTTAAGCACCTTCTAAACCTCATTTTGCATCGTCTCATTCTCTTTAAAGTCACTTTAAGCACCTTCTAAACCTCATTTTGCATCGTCTCATTCTCTTTAAAGTCACTTTAAGCACCTTCTAAACCTCATTTTGCATCGTCTCATTCTCTTTAAAGTCACCTTAAGCACCTTCTAAACCTCATTTTGCATCGTCTCATTCTCTTTAAAGTCACTTTAAGCACCTTCTAAACCTCATTTTGCATCGTCTCATTCTCTTTAAAGTCACTTTAAGCACCTTCTAAACCTCATTTTGCATCGTCTCATTCTCTTTAAAGTCACTTAAGCACCTTCTCAACACCATTTTGCATCGTCTCATTCTCTTTAAAGTCACTTTAAGCACCTTCTAAACCTCATTTTGCATCGTCTCATTCTCTTTAAAGTCACCTTAAGCACCTTCTAAACACCATTTTGCATCGTCTCATTCTCTTTAAAGTCACCTTAAGCACCTTCTAAACACCATTTTGCATCGTCTCATTCTCTTTAAAGTCACTTTAAGCACCTTCTAAACCTCATTTTGCATCGTCTCATTCTCTTTAAAGTCACTTTAAGCACCTTCTAAACCTCATTTTGCATCGTCTCATTCTCTTTAAAGTCACTTTAAGCACCTTCTAAACCTCATTTTGCATCGTCTCATTCTCTTTAAAGTCACTTTAAGCACCTTCTAAACATCATTTTGCATCGTCTCATTCTCTTTAAAGTCACTTTAAGCACCTTCTAAACCTCATTTTGCATCGTCTCATTCTCTTTAAAGTCACTTTAAGCACCTTCAAAACCTCATTTTGCATCGTCTCATTCTCTTTAAAGTCACCTTAAGCACCTTCTAAACCTCATTTTGCATCGTCTCATTCTCTTTAAAGTCACTTTAAGCACCTTCTAAACACCATTTTGCATCGTCTCATTCTCTTTAAAGTCACCTTAAGCACCTTCTAAACCTCATTTTGCATCGTCTCATTCTCTTTAAAGTCACTTTAAGCACCTTCTAAACCTCATTTTGCATCGTCTCATTCTCTTTAAAGTCACCTTAAGCACCTTCTAAACACCATTTTGCATCGTCTCATTCTCTTTAAAGTCACTTTAAGCACCTTCTAAACCTCATTTTGCATCGTCCTCATTCTCTTTAAAGTCACCTTAAGCACCTTCTAAACACCATTTTGCATCGTCTCATTCTCTTTAAAGTCACTTTAAGCACTTCTAAACCTCATTTTGCATCGTCTCATTCTCTTTAAGTCACTTTAAGCACCTTCTAAACACCATTTTGCATCGTCTCATTCTCTTTAAAGTCACTTTAAGCACCTTCTAAACCTCATTTTGCATCGTCTCTTTCTCTTTAAAGTCACCTTAAGCACCTTCTAAACACCATTTTGCATCGTCTCATTCTCTTTAAAGTCACCTTAAGCACCTTCTAAACCTCATTTTGCATTGTCTCATTCTCTTTAAAGTCACTTTAAGCACCTTCTAAACACCATTTTGCATCGTCTCATTCTCTTTAAAGTCACCTTAAGCACCTTCTAAACACCATTTTGCATCGTCTCATTCTCTTTAAAGTCACTTTAAGCACCTTCTAAACACCATTTTGCATCGTCTCATTCTCTTTAAAGTCACTTTAAGCACCTTCTAAACCTCATTTTGCATCGTCTCATTCTCTTTAAAGTCACTTTAAGCACCTTCTAAACACCGTTTTGCATCGTCTCATTCTCTTTAAAGTCACTTTAAGCACCTTCTAACCTCATTTTGCATCGTCTCATTCTCTTTAAAGTCACTTTAAGCACCTTCTAAACCTCATTTTGCATCGTCTCATTCTCTTTAAAGTCACCTTAAGCACCTTCTAAACACCATTTTGCATCGTCTCATTCTCTTTAAAGTCACTTTAAGCACCTTCTAAACCTCATTTTGCATCGTCTCATTCTCTTTAAAGTCACCTTAAGCACCTTCTAAACACCATTTTGCATCGTCTCATTCTCTTTAAAGTCACTTTAAGCACCTTCTAAACCTCATTTTGCATCGTCTCATTCTCTTTAAAGTGACTTTAAAGCACCTTCTAAACCTCATTTTGCATCGTCTCATTCTCTTTAAAGTCACTTTAAGCACCTTCTAAACCTCATTTTGCATCGTCTCATTCTCTTTAAAGTCACTTTAAGCACCTTCTAAACACCATTTTGCATCGTCTCATTCTCTTTAAAGTCACCTTAAGCACCTTCTAAACCTCATTTTGCATCGTCTCATTCTCTTAAAGTCACCTTAAGCACCTTCTAAACACCATTTTGCATCGTCTCATTCTCTTTAAAGTCACCTTAAGCACCTTCTAAACACCATTTTGCATCGTCTCATTCTCTATAAAGTCACTTTAAGCACCTTCTAAACCTCATTTTGCATCGTCTCATTCTCTTAAAGTCACCTTAAGCACCTTCTAAACCTCATTTTGCATCGTCTCATTCTCTTTAAAGTCACTTTAAGCACCTTCTAAACTCCATTTTGCATCGTCTCATTCTCTTTAAAGTCACTTTAAGCACCTTCTAAACACCATTTTGCATCGTCTCATTCTCTTTAAAGTCACTTTAAGCACCTTCTAAACACCATTTTGCATCGTCTCATTCTCTTTAAAGTCACTTTAAGCACCTTCTAAACCTCATTTTGCATCGTCTCATTCTCTTTAAAGTCACCTTAAGCACCTTCTAAAACACCATTTTGCATCGTCTCATTCTCTTTAAAGTCACTTTAAGCACCTTCTAAACCTCATTTTGCATCGTCTCATTCTCTTTAAAGTCACCTTAAGCACCTTCTAAACACCATTTTGCATCGTCTCAATCTCTTTAAAGTCACTTTAAGCACCTTCTAAACCTCATTTTGCATCGTCTCATTCTCTTTAAAGTCACCTTAAGCACCTTCTAAACCTCATTTTGCATCGTCTCATTCTCTTTAAAGTCACTTTAAGCACCTTCTAAACCTCATTTTGCATCGTCTCATTCTCTTTAAAGTCACCTTAAGCACCTTCTAAACACCATTTTGCATCGTCTCATTCTCTTTAAAGTCACTTTAAGCACCTTCTAAACCTCATTTTGCATCGTCTCATTCTCTTTAAAGTCACCTTAAGCACCTTCTAAACACCATTTTGCATCGTCTCATTCTCTTTAAAGTCACTTTAAGCACCTTCTAAACCTCATTTTGCATCGTCTCATTCTCTTTAAAGTCTTCTTAAGCACCTTCTAAACACCATTTTGCATCGTCTCATTCTCTTTAAAGTCACTTTAAGCACCTTCTAAACCTCATTTTGCATCGTCTCATTCTCTTTAAAGTCACCTTAAGCACCTTCTAAACACCATTTTGCATCGTCTCATTCTCTTTAAAGTCACTTTAAGCACCTTCTAAACGTCATTTTGCATCGTCTCATTCTCTTTAAAGTCACCTTAAGCACCCTTCTAAACACCATTTTGCATCGTCTCATTCTCTTTAAAGTCACCTTAAGCACCTTCTAAACCTCATTTTGCATCGTCTCATTCTCTTTAAAGTCACCTTAAGCACCTTCTAAACACCATTTTGCATCGTCTCATTCTCTTTAAAGTCACTTTAAGCACCTTCTAAACCTCATTTTGCATCGTCTCATTCTCTTTAAAGTCACTTTAAGCACCTTCTAAAACACCATTTTGCATCGTCTCATTCTCTTTAAAGTCACTTTAAGCACCTTCTAAACGTCATTTTGCATCGTCTCATTCTCTTTAAAGTCACCTTAAGCACCTTCTAAACACCATTTTGCATCGTCTCATTCTCTTTAAAGTCACTTTAAGCACCTTCTAAACACCATTTTGCATCGTCTCATTCTCTTTAAAGTCACTTTAAGCACCTTCTAAACCTCATTTTGCATCGTCTCATTCTCTTTAAAGTCACCTTAAGCACCTTCTAAACACCATTTTGCATCGTCTCATTCTCTTTAAAGTCACTTTAAGCACCTTCTAAACCTCATTTTGCATCGTCTCATTCTCTTTAAAGTCACCTTAAGCACCTTCTAAACACCATTTTGCATCGTCTCATCTCTTTAAAGTCACCTTAAGCACCTTCTAAACACCATTTTGCATCGTCTCATTCTCTTTAAAGTCACTTTAAGCACCTTCTAAACCTCATTTTGCATCGTCTCATTCTCTTTAAAGTCACCTTAAGCACCTTCTAAACCTCATTTTGCATCGTCTCATTCTCTTTAAAGTCACTTTAAGCACCTTCTAAACCTCATTTTGCATCGTCTCATTCTCTTTAAAGTCACTTTAAGCACCTTCTAAACACCATTTTGCATCGTCTCATTCTCTTTAAAGTCACCTTAAGCACCTTCTAAACCTCATTTTGCATCGTCTCATTCTCTTTAAAGTCACCTTAAGCACCTTCTAAACACCATTTTGCATCGTCTCATTCTCTTTAAAGTCACCTTAAGTACCTTCTAAACACCATTTTGCATCGTCTCATTCTCTTTAAAGTCACTTTAAGCACCTTCTAAACCTCATTTTGCATCGTCTCATTCTCTTTAAAGTCACCTTAAGCACCTTCTAAACCTCATTTTGCATCGTCTCATTCTCTTTAAAGTCACTTTAAGCACCTTCTAAACACCATTTTGCATCGTCTCATTCTCTTTAAAGTCACTTTAAGCACCTTCTAAACGTCATTTTGCATCGTCTCATTCTCTTTAAAGTCACCTTAAGCACCTTCTAAACACCATTTTGCATCGTCTCATTCTCTTTAAAGTCACCTTAAGCACCTTCTAAACACCATTTTGCATCGTCTCATTCTCTTTAAAGTCACTTTAAGCACCTTCTAAACCTCATTTTGCATCGTCTCATTCTCTTTAAAGTCACTTTAAGCACCTTCTAAACACCATTTTGCATCGTCTCATTCTCTTTAAAGTCACTTTAAGCACCTTCTAAACACCATTTTGCATCGTCTCATTCTCTTTAAAGTCACTTTAAGCACCTTCTAAACACCATTTTGCATCGTCTCATTCTCTTTAAAGTCACTTTAAGCACCTTCTAAACACCATTTTGCATCGTCTCATTCTCTTTAAAGTCACTTTAAGCACCTTCTAAACACCATTTTGCATCGTCTCATTCTCTTTAAAGTCACTTTAAGCACCTTCTAAACACCATTTTGCATCGTCTCATTCTCTTTAAAGTCACTTAAAGCACCTTCTTAACACCATTTTGCATCGTCTCATTCTCTTTAAAGTCACTTTAAGCACCTTCTAAACACCATTTTGCATCGTCTCATTCTCTTTAAAGTCACTTTAAGCACCTTCTAAACACCATTTTGCATCGTCTCATTCTCTTTAAAGTCACTTTAAGCACCTTCTAAACACCATTTTGCATCGTCTCATTCTCTTTAAAGTCACTTTAAGCACCTTCTAAACCTCATTTTGCATCGTCTCATTCTCTTTAAAGTCACCTTAAGCACCTTCTAAACACCATTTTGCATCGTCTCATTCTCTTTAAAGTCACTTTAAGCACCTTCTAAACCTCATTTTGCATCGTCTCATTCTCTTTAAAGTCACCTTAAGCACCTTCTAAACACCATTTTGCATCGTCTCATTCTCTTTAAAGTCACCTTAAGCACCTTCTAAACACCATTTTGCATCGTCTCATTCTCTTTAAAGTCACTTTAAGCACCTTCTAAACCTCATTTTGCATCGTCTCATTCTCTTTAAAGTCACTTTAAGCACCTTCTAAACCTCATTTTGCATCGTCTCATTCTCTTTAAAGTCACCTTAAGCACCTTCTAAACACCATTTTGCATCGTCTCATTCTCTTTAAAGTCACTTTAAGCACCTTCTAAACCTCATTTTGCATCGTCTCATTCTCTTTAAAGTCACTTTAATTACCTTCTAAACCTCATTTTGCATCGTCTCATTCTCTTTAAAGTCACTTTAAGCACCTTCTAAACACCATTTTGCATCGTCTCATTCTCTTTAAAGTCACTTTAAGCACCTTCTAAACACCATTTTGCATCGTCTCATTCTCTTTAAAGTCACTTTAAGCACCTTCTAAACACCATTTTGCATCGTCTCATTCTCTTTAAAGTCACTTTAAGCACCTTCTAAACACCATTTTGCATCGTCTCATTCTCTTTAAAGTCACTTTAAGCACCTTCTAAACCTCATTTTGCATCGTCTCATTCTCTTTAAAGTCACCTTAAGCACCTTCTAAACACCATTTTGCATCGTCTCATTCTCTTTAAAGTCACTTTAAGCACCTTCTAAACACCATTTTGCATCGTCTCATTCTCTTTAAAGTCACTTTAAGCACCTTCTAAACACCATTTTGCATCGTCTCATTCTCTTTAAAGTCACTTTAAGCACCTTCTAAACCTCATTTTGCATCGTCTCATTCTCTTTAAAGTCACTTTAAGCACCTTCTAAACCTCATTTTGCATCGTCTCATTCTCTTTAAAGTCACCTTAAGCACCTTCTAAACACCATTTTGCATCGTCTCATTCTCTTTAAAGTCACTTTAAGCACCTTCTAAACCTCATTTTGCATCGTCTCATTCTCTTTAAAGTCACTGTAGGGTACGGCCTACTCCGGAACTTGTTACTCAACAGGTGGATAGAGAAAAGAAGAAAATGGTTTCAAAAATCTGGGTTTGTCCAACGGTACCAGAGAACGCAATATAGTGTCCTCAGATCGCTACCCGCCAGGGACTTTCTGTGGATTATAATGCTAAGTATGTTGGGGACAGAGCCTAACAAACACCAGTGGTTTGTTCTCAAGTTGGGTTTATTTGATTTTCTGAACGCCTTTACTTACGTCACAAATGTTGTGCTAGCGATGTCTAAGCCCGGTGACACTGTTATCAATTAACCGTTATTTTTGAACAGCAGGTTATCATAAACTGGTACTTGTAGGGTTTCGTTAAATTCAAAATTCCTAACTGTTCAGAGCCTTGTAGAGTTCTGTGGCCTACCTTTAGGCGTCGCAATATCGTACATTCTGCCACCTTAAAATTGAATAATTTTAACTGTTTGCTTTTGGTAATACACACAGCTTTACCAATGGCCTAGTCACTGTACTTCCCTTACTTGTACGCAATGTAAAGACACGCGCTTTGCCATCCTTTCCACGATGCTCCTCGGTTACGCGTGCTAATGGCCAACACGCCGAAGGCACATTATCTTCCTTAATTATAACTAACGTTCCTGGCGTTACTGTGGTTGTACCTTCCTTTGTCCATTTAGAACGCGCCTGCAGTTGTTGTAAATACTCCTTCTGCCAACGGTTCCAAAAGTGCTGGCGAAGTTGTTGAACATGACGCCAGTGGTTCAACCGGTTTTCGGCTTCGTACAGCAAGCAGTGGTCCGGAACAAGCTGTAGGTTCGTTCCAACCAGGAAATGTCCAGGAGTGAGTGCTGTCATATCGTGTGGGTCATCTGACATCGATGTTATAGGTCGGGAGTTGACACAGCATTCTATCTCGTCCAGCAGCGTAGACATGTCCTCATACGAAAGTGATGTCGTTCCTAAAACGCGCACTAGGTGGTACTTCATGGTTTTGACGGCGGCTTCCCACAGTCCACCGAAGTGAGGAGCTCTTGGTGGGATGAACTTCCATGAAATTTTGCGTTCTAGTGTCCAAGCTTGAATGCTCTGCTGGTGTTCAGTTGTACGCAACAGCTTGTACAACTCGTTCAGCTTGTTTGCTGCTCCCTTGAAGTTCGTCGCGTTGTCCGAGTGCAACTCCAATGGCAAACCACGACGAGACACAAACCGTCGTAATGCTGCTATAAATGCTTCCGTTGTCAGGTTTGACACCAGCTCGATGTGTACGGCACGGGTGGTGAAGCATACAAATATGGCGACGTATGCCTTCACGGGCGCCGCCCGTCGGTGGCCACCTTTCAGGAACACTGGACCACAGTAGTCAACACCGGTGATCGAAAAAGGAGGGGCCGGTGTTACTCGGACAGCCGGCAGGTCAGCCATTATAGTTGCTGACGACGATGGTCGGGCGCGGAAGCAGGTGTGGCACTGATGAAATACCTTCCGGGCGAGATTTCGGCCACTTGTAATCCAGAAGCGTTGTCTGCACGTGTTTAGCATCAGAGTCGGTCCCGCGTGAAGTAACTGTTTATGAAAATGTTCCATCAGCAGACGAGCGAATGGATGGCTGGCCGGAACAACTAGTGGATGCTTAACATCCTCCGCTAGCGGTGAATTGGACAAACGTCCTCCAACTCGGATGTTTCCGTCAGCTCCCAGTTGCGGATGCAACCATCTAAGCGGGGACGACGCAGGAACGGGTTTCTTCTGCTGCAAGGCCTTGATTTCTTGCTGCAGGTGGTCTCGTTGAGCCAAGCGGCACAGTACTTCTTCCGCATCCGTCAAATCCTTAGTCGTCAGGCCAGGGTTCTCGTACGACCGGCGTTTGGTGCATCGGTTCCAATACTGAACCCAGTACGCTGTCATCCGTCGCAGCTTAGAATACGATGAAAAGAGTGTAAATATGCGGTGAGCTGGCAGCTCAATGGCAGCGCATGCCACAACTGCTACTCGCTGCTCTGCTTGCACTGACGGATCTGGTGTCGCAAGCAGTGGTGGAGGCCATTGATCTTCTGGCAGGCTCATCCAGGAAGGACCCTGCCACCATAGGGTACTGGAGAGGAGATCTTTGCCCAAACATCCTCTCGAAGCAAGGTCAGCCGGGTTGTCGACTCCTGCGATGTGACGCCACGTGCAACCTTCTGTTAATTGTTGCACCTGCGATACCCGGTTGGCAACATATGGCTTCCAGGAGTTTGGTGATGCTCGCAGCCAATGTACCACAGTCATGGAGTCTGTCCAGAAGACTGCCAGAGATCCTGGGTTGACCGCAGTCCTTACTCGGTCGAATAGCAAGCTGGCCAACTGTGCTGCGCACAGTTCAAGCCGAGCGATAGAGTGCTTGCTATTGAGGGGCGTCACTTTGGTTTTTGAGGCGAAGAGCTCCATTGTGCCATGTCCCTGGGCATCGCAACTACGGATGTAGCAGCATGCTCCATATCCTTTCTCCGAAGCATCGCAGAAGACGTGGTATTGGATGGTGGTCACTGAAGATCTAATGGCGACTCGCGGAATGCTGATGTTGTGAAGGTAATGCATTTGCTCAAGAAAGTTAAGCCATTCCGTTCGTAGCTGCAGCGGAAGTTCAGCATCCCATCCCCAGGGTTGTTGGTTGACGTGTTTCAGAGTCCATACACGTTGAAGAAGTTGCTTGGCAACCGCCTTCACTGGGTCAACAAACCCTACCGGATCGTAGATCTTCCCAATGGTGGATAATACCCTGCGTCTGGTTGCATCTTTGTTGACATCAGGGGCTTGGACTTTGAAGCGCAGAGTGTCCGCTGACGTATCCCATATGATTCCAAGTGTTGCCAACGATCCGTCGTCATCGTCGTTGGGATAAGGGCTGGATGCTCGGCTTTGTTGGTCCACATGATGCAACACCGCTTCCTCGTTTGATGCCCATTTCCGCAGCTCAAATCCACCTTTGGCAAACAGTTGTTCGGTTTGCTGTTGCAAGGTTTGAGCAGCCTCGGGTGAATCAGCTCCAGACACAAAGTCATCCACGTAGAAGTCAGAGAACCGAGCTGCTGCTATTGGAAAGTCCCTTCCATGATCCAATACTGTTTGTTGCAGAGATCTCACCGCAAGGAATGGTGCAGATGCAGTTCCATAAGTTACAGTATTCAGCTCATATTCTTCGATGGGATCATGGGGCGAAGCTCGCCACAGAATGCGCTGTAGGGCGCGATCGTTGGGATGTACCCATACTTGGCGGTACATTTTTGCCACATCTCCTGTCAGTGCAATTTGATGAGTTCTGAATCGCATCAGGATCGATGTAGCATCTTGTTGAATTGTTGGTCCGATCATCAGCGTATCATTCAACGACACTCCTGTCGATGACTTGCTGGATGCGTCGAACACAACCCGACACTTCGTGGTGGTGCTGTCGGCCTTAAACACAGGATGGTGTGGGAGGTAGAATGTTTCCCGACTATCAACTGTTGCTGCCACCTTTGTCATGTGGCCTAAGCGGAGGTATTCGGCCATGAACTCCACGTATGCCTTTTTTGTTTCGGGTTCTCGCTGCATACGTCTCTCGATAGCCAGAAACCGATGGAGGGCGATCGTCCGCGAGTCACCTAGTTTCCCGATCATGTCAGACTTTCTCGGAAGTCGGACGACATATCGGCCGGCTTCGTCTCTGCTTGTAGTGGAGGCGTAGTGGTCCTCACAGGCTCTCTCCTCGATACTCCAACTAGGGAGACTGCCTACGTCTTCTATTGCGAAGAATTTCCGCATCATCGTAGTCAGCTCGTTGGTGTGTACGGCGACTGAACACACCACTGGCAGCGACTGCTCTGCTATCTGGGCTGTGCCACTTACAACCCACCCAAATGCTGTTTCTTGGAGTGACGGCATACCTTCTCCAAGTGAGATGCGTCCGGTTTTTAAAAGCTCGTAGAAGCACGCCGCACCCTGGATGATATCGATTCCACCAGGCTTGTGGAATGTTGGGTCAGCCAAGACGCAGGTTGCTGGAATCGTCCACTGGCTGTGGTGTATACGATGGGCCGGCACATCTGCTGACAGCTTGGGCAGTACCAGCATCTCCAGCGACGTCGAAAATGATGAACAGCGTGATTGGATGGTGGCTCGTACTGATGACTTTACGTTCGTCGCTTGGCTGCCACCAATCCCCGACAGCGGAATGCTCACCGACTTCCGAGGTAGGTTTAAGAATTGCGCCAACCTTCCCGTAATGAAGTTGGACTGTGCTCCACTGTCCAAGAGAGCCCTCGCAGCATGGTTCTTCCCTGCGCTGTCAGTGATGTACAACATGACGGTTGACAGCAACACTGTCGATGGTATCGCCGTGTGTAGCGATATTGTAGCTGTACGGTGTTCTGCTGCAGATGTTGGCTGTTCGTGACGGATCTCGCTGGCGGCACTAGTCCCTTCGTCGTGGAGCAAGGTGTGATGTTTCTGCTGGCACCGACGACACGTCCACTTCGATGGGCACCTTTTGTTGAGATGACCAGCTCCGAAACAGTTGAAACAACTTTTCCAACTTCGGAGCTTGTCCCGTTTGTCTGGTAGCGACAATGCTATGAAATCCGCGCACTTGCTGAGCATATGGGTGTCCTGGCACATTACACACGTTGCGGTCGGTGACGGTGTAACGGTCGACGTGAACGCTTTAGTAGGAGCCGGCTTTGGACGAGATGGTTTGTCCATATTGCCTGCTGCGCAGCTCTCCAACACTTCACATTGTCGCGTGATGTAGTCGAACGTACGGAACAAATCCGGAAACTCGCCGTGCTGCAATGTAAGCTCCCATGCCTTACGAGTGCTGGAGTCCATACACGACGCGAGGATGTGGGTGATGATGAGGTTGCTTGTTTCATCAATGTTCTTCTCTAAGAACTGCAACCCATCAACGTGACTCTTACACGTTTCTACTAGTGATCGAAGTTCGCTGGCTGATTCACGTTGCTCGGGTTTAAGTTGGAGTAACCCAGCAATGTGCTTGTCGACGATTGCTCTCGGGTTCGCGAACCGCTTTTCTAGCACCTCTCAGGCACTCTTGTAGTTGTTGCTGCTCACCATTGCTGCGTTAATTATCCCTGCAGCCTTTCCGGTGAGTGCCTTGTTCAGGTGATGTAATTTTGCTGCATCCGAAACAGGTGTCCTTCCCATGATGTCGAGGAACATGGCCTTGAATTTGGGCCACTCTTCGTAGCGTCCGTCAAAGGTTGGCATCGGGACACTGAGGTGATGCGCTGCCGAAGTTACCGGAGCTGCTGACGTTGTTGGTGTTTCGTCCAGCTGTGCCTCCAGAATGGCTGTGCAGGTGGTGTGGATCTTCCGGAAGGCATCGTCGGCGTCCATGTCGACTTCGAGGTCATCTGGCAGGAGATCTATGATGTGCTGCATAATCCTGCCGTGGGTGCCTTGAAGTTCCCGTAATGTGCGTAAGTGCACCCGCGCAGTGGCCGGAGGGAGTTTGTTGTTAGTGATGTCCGGCTGAAGCTGCATGAGTTGACGATATGCCAGCTTCATTTTGGCCCGCAACACGGCCAACTCGCGATCCCCTGGCGATGACGTCGACGGTTTTGGTGACACGTGCTGTGGGGTTGTTTCCGTCACGTGGTCACTCGTGCACTGTTCCACCGTGGCTTCCGTAGCCGCTTCGTCTGAATTGTCACTCCCCTCATGTTCTGGTGGCGGGGAGTGCATCACTTTATTCCTGCGTGTGTTCATTGTGTCACTTCTAACTAGTCTTTTGCACTTTTCACTTGTTCACTTCACTGCTTTGTCAGCGTCGACTGCTACGACACTTTGGACTGGTACTCACAATCACGCTGAGTAAACTTCTCGTGGCGATGAGACGCTGGACGGTACCACCGAAGGAAACTCACACCTTGAGTTATCTTCCCGTGAGGCCCCGATGCGCACTGGATCGGCCTCGTGTGGTGTCCGTGGTCTGCCACCGATGGAAAATCAACCCGTCCGGTTGATACACGTTTCCTGTAGACACTGGGTTGAACAAACGCTGGGCACGAAGCGCTGGACTGATCCACCGAAGAGAACTCCCGAATTGGGTTCTCTTCCCTTGAGGCACCGATGCGCACTGGATCGGCCTCGTGTGGTGTCCGTGGTCTGCCACCGATGTTCAATCAACCCGACCGGTTGACGAAAGTTCCTCTTCCGACGACGAATGTATGAAATAATCTGCGCACGACAGATTCGTTGCGCCGATCCGGTTCGAAGGACCAAAATGTAGGGTACGGCCTACTCCGGAACTTGTTACTCAACAGGTGGATAGAGAAAAGAAGAAAATGGTTTCAAAAATCTGGGTTTGTCCAACGGTACCAGAGAACGCAATATAGTGTCCACAGATCGCTACCCGCCAGGGACTTTCTGTGGATTATAATGCTAAGTATGTTGGGGACAGAGCCTAACAAACACCAGTGGTTTTTTCTCAAGTTGGGTTTATTTGATTTTCTGAACGCCTTTACTTACGTCACAAATGTTGTGCTAGCGATGTCTAAGCCCGGTGACACTGTTATCAATTAACCGTTATTTTTGAACAGCAGGTTATCATAAACTGGTACTTGTAGGGTTTCGTTAAATTCAAAATTCCTAACTGTTCAGAGCCTTGTAGAGTTCTGTGGCCTACCTTTAGGCGTCGCAATATCGAACAGTCACCTTAAGCACCTTCTAAACACCATTTTGCATCGTCTCATTCTCTTTAAAGTCACTTTAAGCACCTTCTAAACCTCATTTTGCATCGTCTCATTCTCTTTAAAGTCACCTTAAGCACCTTCTAAACACCATTTTGCATCGTCTCATTCTCTTTAAAGTCACTTTAAGCACCTTCTAAACCTCATTTTGCATCGTCTCATTCTCTTTAAAGTCACCTTAAGCACCTTCTAAACACCATTTTGCATCGTCTCATTCTCTTTAAAGTCACTTTAAGCACCTTCTAAACCTCATTTTGCATCGTCTCATTCTCTTTAAAGTCACTTTAAGCACCTTCTAAACCTCATTTTGCATCGTCTCATTCTCTTTAAAGTCACCTTAAGCACCTTCTAAACACCATTTTGCATCGTCTCATTCTCTTTAAAGTCACTTTAAGCACCTTCTAAACCTCGTTTTGCATCGTCTCATTCTCTTTAAAGTCACTTTAAGCACCTTCTAAACCTCATTTTGCATCGTCTCATTCTCTTTAAAGTCACTTTAAGCACCTTCTAAACCTCATTTTGCATCGTCTCATTCTCTTTAAAGTCACTTTAAGCACCTTCTAAACCTCATTTTGCATCGTCTCATTCTCTTTAAAGTCACCTTAAGCACCTTCTAAACACCATTTTGCATCGTCTCATTCTCTTTAAAGTCACCTTAAGCACCTTCTAAACACCATTTTGCATCGTCTCATTCTCTTTAAAGTCACTTTAAGCACCTTCTAAACACCATTTTGCATCGTCTCATTCTCTTTAAAGTCACCTTAAGCACCTTCTAAACACCATTTTGCATCGTCTCATTCTCTTTAAAGTCACTTTAAGCACCTTCTAAACCTCATTTTGCATCGTCTCATTCTCTTTAAAGTCACCTTAAGCACCTTCTAAACACCATTTTGCATCGTCTCATTCTCTTTAAAGTCACTTTAAGCACCTTCTAAACCTCATTTTGCATCGTCTCATTCTCTTTAAAGTCACCTTAAGCACCTTCTAAACACCATTTTGCATCGTCTCATTCTCTTTAAAGTCACTTTAAGCACCTTCTAAACCTCATTTTGCATCGTCTCATTCTCTTTAAAGTCACTTTAAGCACCTTCTAAACCTCATTTTGCATCGTCTCATTCTCTTTAAAGTCACCTTAAGCACCTTCTAAACACCATTTTGCATCGTCTCATTCTCTTTAAAGTCACTTTAAGCACCTTCTAAACCTCATTTTGCATCGTCTCATTCTCTTTAAAGTCACTTTAAGCACCTTCTAAACCTCATTTTGCATCGTCTCATTCTCTTTAAAGTCACTTTAAGCACCTTCTAAACCTCATTTTGCATCGTCTCATTCTCTTTAAAGTCACTTTAAGCACCTTCTAAACCTCATTTTGCATCGTCTCATTCTCTTTAAAGTCACCTTAAGCACCTTCTAAACACCATTTTGCATCGTCTCATTCTCTTTAAAGTCACTTTAAGCACCTTCTAAACCTCATTTTGCATCGTCTCATTCTCTTTAAAGTCACCTTAAGCACCTTCTAAACACCATTTTGCATCGTCTCATTCTCTTTAAAGTCACTTTAAGCACCTTCTAAACACCATTTTGCATCGTCTCATTCTCTTTAAAGTCACTTTAAGCACCTTCTAAACCTCATTTTGCATCGTCTCATTCTCTTTAAAGTCACTTTAAGCACCTTCTAAACCTCATTTTGCATCGTCTCATTCTCTTTAAAGTCACCTTAAGCACCTTCTAAACCTCATTTTGCATCGTCTCATTCTCTTTAAAGTCACTTTAAGCACCTTCTAAACACCATTTTGCATCGTCTCATTCTCTTTAAAGTCACTTTAAGCACCTTCTAAACACCATTTTGCATCGTCTCATTCTCTTTAAAGTCACTTTAAGCACCTTCTAAACACCATTTTGCATCGTCTCATACTCTTTAAAGTCACTTTAAGCACCTTCTAAACCTCATTTTGCATCGTCTCATTCTCTTTAAAGTCACTTTAAGCACCTTCTAAACCTCATTTTGCATCGTCTCATTCTCTTTAAAGTCACTTTAAGCACCTTCTAAACCTCATTTTGCATCGTCTCATTCTCTTTAAAGTCACCTTAAGCACCTTCTAAACACCATTTTGCATCGTCTCATTCTCTTTAAAGTCACTTTAAGCACCTTCTAAACCTCATTTTGCATCGTCTCATTCTCTTTAAAGTCACTTTAAGCACCTTCTAAACCTCATTTAGCATCGTCTCATTCTCTTTAAAGTCACTTTAAGCACCTTCTAAACCTCATTTTGCATCGTCTCATTCTCTTTAAAGTCACCTTAAGCACCTTCTAAACACCATTTTGCATCGTCTCATTCTCTTTAAAGTCACTTTAAGCACCTTCTAAACCTCATTTTGCATCGTCTCATTCTCTTTAAAGTCACCTTAAGCACCTTCTAAACACCATTTTGCATCGTCTCATTCTCTTTAAAGTCACTTTAAGCACCTTCTAAACACCATTTTGCATCGTCTCATTCTCTTTAAAGTCACTTTAAGCACCTTCTAAACACCATTTTGCATCGTCTCATTCTCTTTAAAGTCACTTTAAGCACCTTCTAAACCTCATTTTGCATCGTCTCATTCTCTTTAAAGTCACCTTAAGCACCTTCTAAACACCATTTTGCATCGTCTCATTCTCTTTAAAGTCACTTTAAGCACCTTCTAAACACCATTTTGCATCGTCTCATTCTCTTTAAAGTCACTTTAAGCACCTTCTAAACACCATTTTGCATCGTCTCATTCTCTTTAAAGTCACTTTAAGCACCTTCTAAACCTCATTTTGCATCGTCTCATTCTCTTTAAAGTCACTTTAAGCACCTTCTAAACCTCATTTTGCATCGTCTCATTCTCTTTAAAGTCACTTTAAGCACCTTCTAAACCTCATTTTGCATCGTCTCATTCTCTTTAAAGTCACCTTAAGCACCTTCTAAAGACCATTTTGCATCGTCTCATTCTCTTTAAAGTCACTTTAAGCACCTTCTAAACCTCATTTTGCATCGTCTCATTCTCTTTAAAGTCACTTTAAGCACCTTCTAAACACCATTTTGCATCGTCTCATTCTCTTTAAAGTCACTTTAAGCACCTTCTAAACACCATTTTGCATCGTCTCATTCTCTTTAAAGTCACTTTAAGCACCTTCTAAACACCATTTTGCATCGTCTCATTCTCTTTAAAGTCACTTTAAGCACCTTCTAAACCTCATTTTGCATCGTCTCATTCTCTTTAAAGTCACTTTAAGCACCTTCTAAACCTCATTTTGCATCGTCTCATTCTCTTTAAAGTCACTTTAAGCACCTTCTAAACCTCAGTTTGCATCGTCTCATTCTCTTTAAAGTCACCTTAAGCACCTTCTAAACCTCATTTTGCATCGTCTCATTCTCTTTAAAGTCACTTTAAGCACCTTCTAAACACCATTTTGCATCGTCTCATTCTCTTTAAAGTCACTTTAAGCACCTTCTAAACACCATTTTGCATCGTCTCATTCTCTTTAAAGTCACTTTAAGCACCTTCTAAACACCATTTTGCATCGTCTCATACTCTTTAAAGTCACTTTAAGCACCTTCTAAACCTCATTTTGCATCGTCTCATTCTCTTTAAAGTCACTTTAAGCACATTTCTAAACCTCATTTTGCATCGTCTCATTCTCTTTAAAGTCACTTTAAGCACCTTCTAAACCTCATTTTGCATCGTCTCATTCTCTTTAAAGTCACCTTAAGCACCTTCTAAACACCATTTTGCATCGTCTCATTCTCTTTAAAGTCACTTTAAGCACCTTCTAAACCTCATTTTGCATCGTCTCATTCTCTTTAAAGTCACTTTAAGCACCTTCTAAACCTCATTTAGCATCGTCTCAATCTCTTTAAAGTCACTTTAAGCACCTTCTAAACACCATTTTGCATCGTCTCATTCTCTTTAAAGTCACTTTAAGCACCTTCTAAACACCATTTTGCATCGTCTCATTCTCTTTAAAGTCACTTTAAGCACCTTCTAAACACCATTTTGCATCGTCTCATTCTCTTTAAAGTCACTTTAAGCACCTTCTAAACCTCATTTTGCATCGTCTCATTCTCTTTAAAGTCACCTTAAGCACCTTCTAAACACCATTTTGCATCGTCTCATTCTCTTTAAAGTCACTTTAAGCACCTGCTAAACACCATTTTGCATCGTCTCATTCTCTTTAAAGTCACTTTAAGCACCTTCTAAACACCATTTTGCATCGTCTCATTCTCTTTAAAGTCACTTTAAGCACCTTCTAAACCTCATTTTGCATCGTCTCATTCTCTTTAAAGTCACTTTAAGCACCTTCTAAACACCATTTTGCATCGTCTCATTCTCTTTAAAGTCACCTTAAGCACCTTCTAAACACCATTTTGCATCGTCTCATTCTCTTTAAAGTCACTTTAAGCACCTTCTAAACCTCATTTTGCATCGTCTCATTCTCTTTAAAGTCACCTTAAGCACCTTCTAAACACCATTTTGCATCGTCTCATTCTCTTTAAAGTCACTTTAAGCACCTTCTAAACACCATTTTGCATCGTCTCATTCTCTTTAAAGTCACTTTAAGCACCTTCTAAACCTCATTTTGCATCGTCTCATTCTCTTTAAAGTCACCTTAAGCACCTTCTAAACACCATTTTGCATCGTCTCATTCTCTTTAAAGTCACTTTAAGCACCTTCTAAACCTCATTTTGCATCGTCTCATTCTCTTTAAAGTCACTTTAAGCACCTTCTAAACACCATTTTGCATCGTCTCATTCTCTTTAAAGTCACTTTAAGCACCTTCTAAACCTCATTTTGCATCGTCTCATTCTCTTTAAAGTCGCTTTAAGCACCTTCTAAACACCATTTTGCATCGTCTCATTCTCTTTAAAGTCACCTTAAGCACCTTCTAAACACCATTTTGCATCGTCTCATTCTCTTTAAAGTCACTTTAAGCACCTTCTAAACACCATTTTGCATCGTCTCATTCTCTTTAAAGTCACTTTAAGCACCTTCTAAACACCATTTTGCATCGTCTCATTCTCTTTAAAGTCACTTTAAGCACCTTCTAAACCTCATTTTGCATCGTCTCATTCTCTTTAAAGTCACTTTAAGCACCTTCTAAACCTCATTTTGCATCGTCTTATTCTCTTTAAAGTCACCTTAAGCACCTTCTAAACCTCATTTTGCATCGTCTCATTCTCTTTAAAGTCACTTTAAGCACCTTCTAAACACCATTTTGCATCGTCTCATTCTCTTTAAAGTCACTTTAAGCACCTTCTAAACACCATTTTGCATCGTCTCATTCTCTTTAAAGTCACTTTAAGCACCTTCTAAACCTCATTTTGCATCGTCTCATTCTCTTTAAAGTCACTTTAAGCACCTTCTAAACACCATTTTGCATCGTCTCATTCTCTTTAAAGTCACCTTAAGCACCTTCTAAACCTCATTTTGCATCGTCTCATTCTCTTTAAAGTCACTTTAAGCACCTTCTAAACACCATTTTGCATCGTCTCATTCTCTTTAAAGTCACTTTAAGCACCTTCTAAACACCATTTTGCATCGTCTCATTCTCTTTAAAGTCACTTTAAGCACCTTCTAAACACCATTTTGCATCGTCTCATTCTCTTTAAAGTCACTTTAAGCACCTTCTAAACACCATTTTGCATCGTCTCATTCTCTTTAAAGTCACTTTAAGCACCTTCTAAACCTCATTTTGCATCGTCTCATTCTCTTTAAAGTCACCTTAAGCACCTTCTAAACCTCATTTTGCATCGTCTCATTCTCTTTAAAGTCACTTTAAGCACCTTCTAAACACCATTTTGCATCGTCTCATTCTCTTTAAAGTCACTTTAAGCACCTTCTAAACACCATTTTGCATCGTCTCATTCTCTTTAAAGTCACTTTAAGCACCTTCTAAACCTCATTTTGCATCGTCTCATTCTCTTTAAAGTCACTTTAAGCACCTTCTAAACCTCATTTTGCATCGTCTCATTCTCTTTAAAGTCACTTTAAGCACCTTCTAAACACCATTTTGCATCGTCTCATTCTCTTTAAAGTCACTTTAAGCACCTTCTAAACACCATTTTGCATCGTCTCATTCTCTTTAAAGTCACTTTAAGCACCTTCTAAACACCATTTTGCATCGTCTCATTCTCTTTAAAGTCACTTTAAGCACCTTCTAAACACCATTTTGCATCGTCTCATTCTCTTTAAAGTCACCTTAAGCACCTTCTAAACACCATTTTGCATCGTCTCATTCTCTTTAAAGTCACTTTAAGCACCTTCTAAACACCATTTTGCATCGTCTCATTCTCTTTAAAGTCACCTTAAGCACCTTCTAAACACCATTTTGCATCGTCTCATTCTCTTTAAAGTCACTTTAAGCACCTTCTAAACACCATTTTGCATCGTCTCATTCTCTTTAAGTCACTTTAAGCACCTTCTAAACACCATTTTGCATCGTCTCATTCTCTTTAAAGTCACTTTAAGCACCTTCTAAACCTCATTTTGCATCGTCTCATTCTCTTTAAAGTCACTTTAAGCACCTTCTAAACACCATTTTGCATCGTCTCATTCTCTTTAAAGTCACCTTAAGCACCTTCTAAACACCATTTTGCATCGTCTCATTCTCTTTAAAGTCACTTTAAGCACCTTCTAAACACCATTTTGCATCGTCTCATTCTCTTTAAAGTCACTTTAAGCACCTTCTAAACCTCATTTTGCATCGTCTCATTCTCTTTAAAGTCACTTTAAGCACCTTCTAAACACCATTTTGCATCGTCTCATTCTCTTTAAAGTCACCTTAAGCACCTTCTAAACACTATTTTGCATCGTCTCATTCTCTTTAAAGTCACTTTAAGCACCTTCTAAACACCATTTTGCATCGTCTCATTCTCTTTAAAGTCACTTTAAGCACCTTCTAAACCTCATTTTGCATCGTCTCATTCTCTTTAAAGTCACTTTAAGCACCTTCTAAACACCATTTTGCATCGTCTCATTCTCTTTAAAGTCACTTTAAGCACCTTCTAAACCTCATTTTGCATCGTCTCATTCTCTTTAAAGTCACTTTAAGCACCTTCTAAACACCATTTTGCATCGTCTCATTCTCTTTAAAGTCACTTTAAGCACCTTCTAAACCTCATTTTGCATCGTCTCATTCTCTTTAAAGTCACTTTAAGCACCTTCTAAACACCATTTTGCATCGTCTCATTCTCTTTAAAGTCACTTTAAGCACCTTCTAAACACCATTTTGCATCGTCTCATTCTCTTTAAAGTCACTTTAAGCACCTTCTAAACACCATTTTGCATCGTCTCATTCTCTTTAAAGTCACTTTAAGCACCTTCTAAACCTCATTTTGCATCGTCTCATTCTCTTTAAAGTCACTTTAAGCACCTTCTAAACACCATTTTGCATCGTCTCATTCTCTTTAAAGTCACTTTAAGCACCTTCTAAACCTCATTTTGCATCGTCTCATTCTCTTTAAAGTCACTTTAAGCACCTTCTAAACACCATTTTGCATCGTCTCATTCTCTTTAAAGTCACCTTAAGCACCTTCTAAACACCATTTTGCATCGTCTCATTCTCTTTAAAGTCACTTTAAGCACCTTCTAAACCTCATTTTGCATCGTCTCATTCTCTTTAAAGTCACTTTAAGCACCTTCTAAACACCATTTTGCATCGTCTCATTCTCTTTAAAGTCACCTTAAGCACCTTCTAAACCTCATTTTGCATCGTCTCATTCTCTTTAAAGTCACTTTAAGCACCTTCTAAACCTCATTTTGCATCGTCTCATTCTCTTTAACGTCACTTTAAGCACCTTCTAAACCTCATTTTGCATCGTCTCATTCTCTTTAAAGTCACTTTAAGCACCTTCTAAACACCATTTTGCATCGTCTCATTCTCTTTAAAGTCACTTTAAGCACCTTCTAAACCTCATTTTGCATCGTCTCATTCTCTTTAAAGTCACTTTAAGCACCTTCTAAACACCATTTTGCATCGTCTCATTCTCTTTAAAGTCACCTTAAGCACCTTCTAAACACCATTTTGCATCGTCTCATTCTCTTTAAAGTCACTTTAAGCACCTTCTAAACACCATTTTGCATCGTCTCATTCTCTTTAAAGTCACTTTAAGCACCTTCTAAACCTCATTTTGCATCGTCTCATTCTCTTTAAAGTCACTTTAAGCACCTTCTAAACACCATTTTGCATCGTCTCATTCTCTTTAAAGTCACCTTAAGCACCTTCTAAACCTCATTTTGCATCGTCTCATTCTCTTTAAAGTCACCTTAAGCACCTTCTAAACACCATTTTGCATCGTCTCATTCTCTTTAAAGTCACTTTAAGCACCTTCTAAACCTCATTTTGCATCGTCTCATTCTCTTTAAAGTCACCTTAAGCACCTTCTAAACACCATTTTGCATCGTCTCATTCTCTTTAAAGTCACTTTAAGCACCTTCTAAACCTCATTTTGCATCGTCTCATTCTCTTTAAAGTCACTTTAAGCACCTTCTAAACACCATTTTGCATCGTCTCATTCTCTTTAAAGTCACTTTAAGCACCTTCTAAACCTCATTTTGCATCGTCTCATTCTCTTTAAAGTCACTTTAAGCACCTTCTAAACACCATTTTGCATCGTCTCATTCTCTTTAAAGTCACCTTAAGCACCTTCTAAACACCATTTTGCATCGTCTCATTCTCTTTAAAGTCACTTTAAGCACCATCTAAACCTCATTTTGCATCGTCTCATTCTCTTTAAAGTCACTTTAAGCACCTTCTAAACACCATTTTGCATCGTCTCATTCTCTTTAAAGTCACCTTAAGCACCTTCTAAACACCATTTTTCATCGTCTCATTCTCTTTAAAGTCACTTTAAGCACCTTCTAAACCTCATTTTGCATCGTCTCATTCTCTTTAAAGTCACTTTAAGCACCTTCTAAACACCATTTGGCATCGTCTCATTCTCTTTAAAGTCACTTTAAGCACCTTCTAAACCTCATTTTGCATCGTCTCATTCTCTTTAAAGTCACTTTAAGCACCTTCTAAACACCATTTTGCATCGTCTCATTCTCTTTAAAGTCACTTTAAGCACCTTCTAAACCTCATTTTGCATCGTCTCATTCTCTTTAAAGTCACTTTAAGCACCTTCTAAACCTCATTTTGCATCGTCTCATTCTCTTTAAAGTCACTTTAAGCACCTTCTAAACCTCATTTTGCATCGTCTCATTCTCTTTAAAGTCACCTTAAGCACCTTCTAAACACCATTTTGCATCGTCTCATTCTCTTTAAAGTCACTTTAAGCACCTTCTAAACCTCATTTTGCATCGTCTCATTCTCTTTAAAGTCACTTTAAGCACCTTCTAAACCTCATTTTGCATCGTCTCATTCTCTTTAAAGTCACTTTAAGCACCTTCTAAACCTCATTTTGCATCGTCTCATTCTCTTTAAAGTCACCTTAAGCACCTTCTAAACACCATTTTGCATCGTCTCATTCTCTTTAAAGTCACTTTAAGCACCTTCTAAACCTCATTTTGCATCGTCTCATTCTCTTTAAAGTCACTTTAAGCACCTTCTAAACCTCATTTTGCATCGTCTCATTCTCTTTAAAGTCACCTTAAGCACCTTCTAAAGACCATTTTGCATCGTCTCATTCTCTTTAAAGTCACTTTAAGCACCTTCTAAACACCATTTTGCATCGTCTCATTCTCTTTAAAGTCACTTTAAGCACCTTCTAAACCTCATTTTGCATCGTCTCATTCTCTTTAAAGTCACCTTAAGCACCTTCTAAACACCATTTTGCATCGTCTCATTCTCTTTAAAGTCACTTTAAGCACCTTCTAAACCTCATTTTGCATCGTCTCATTCTCTTTAAAGTCACCTTAAGCACCTTCTAAACACCATTTTGCATCGTCTCATTCTCTTTAAAGTCACTTTAAGCACCTTCTAAACACCATTTTGCATCGTCTCATTCTCTTTAAAGTCACTTTAAGCACCTTCTAAACCTCATTTTGCATCGTCTCATTCTCTTTAAAGTCACTTTAAGCACCTTCTAAACCTCATTTTGCATCGTCTCATTCTCTTTAAAGTCACTTTAAGCACCTTCTAAACCTCATTTTGCATCGTCTCATTCTCTTTAAAGTCACCTTAAGCACCTTCTAAACACCATTTTGCATCGTCTCATTCTCTTTAAAGTCACTTTAAGCACCTTCTAAACACCATTTTGCATCGTCTCATTCTCTTTAAAGTCACTTTAAGCACCTTCTAAACACCATTTTGCATCGTCTCATTCTCTTTTTTTTTTTTGGACGAGGGTTCACATTGGCCTTGGCCCCGAGGGACCATGACCAACATTACTCCCTCCTCTGAGCCTTTCACCTTCCGTCACGCTGTGCACCTACACGGTAGAAGCGATGACGGAAGAGGCATCTGTCCCTAGGATAAAATCACAGTTTACGGACGCTGTGGCACGCAACTAACTCCTGAAGGGTGAAAGCGCGTGTCGCCAAAGGTCTAACAGGTACTACCCTGACTACCAGGGGCTATTTCCCAAGCCTAAGGAGACGGACTCGGCGCAATGCAACTTAAGCGGCTCAGAAGATCGATCCGACAGCTGACTTACATGACACCACTACCTCCTAAAATCCCGTAAATGGGACTTGCACTAAGGTTCAAATATCATGCGGATGCGTCAGCCCGCAAAACTAGGCTCCTGCCTCGTCTACGTGCTGGGTCTCCGATATCTGACACTTCTTGATGTTACTCATGCTGGCCCGCAAAACCAAGCTCCTGCTCGGTCTACGTGCCGTCCCTTGTGGCCTGTTTGGAATGTACAAGGCCCTGAACTCGACCGGTGTCCTAAAGGTTGTTCAGCGATGGTTCGGTACCGCGATTGGCGGGTGGGTCAGCAACCCCCGGTGCATCCCTCCCCAAAGCATCACAAACCTTAAGTATCCAGTCTTGTTCCCTTCACCCTGGGGTCGTCCAACGTCTGACTTGACTTAGTCATGGAAGACTTGGTTGCCTTGGTCGGCAATCCTCGGCGCCCTACGTCAACCAATTCTTTGTCGCGTCTATGTCGGACTTGCCCTCATCCACTTTCCCTGGCCGATGTTGTGCCAGGCCCTTGACAGTTCAGGTTTCTGGATTGACTTGTTCATTATCGCATAGTTATCACCGGCAGCGCTTAGCGGTGGATCCCTTACCGACAAATCACAAGTCGCCCCATAGCCTGTCCTGCCCTCACTCCACACTGTGCGCTTTCGCGCCTGCACTAATGTGCCCGCGTTCTGCACCTGCTGGTGCTTCCTTTGGCCTGGCTGGTCTTGTGCCAGGCCCTTGACAGGCTGGTTTCCGGTTTGACGAGACAATTGTCGCAAAGGTACCACCTTGGTGCCAACGCTCACCGGTGCATCCCTTATCGACGTATGGCAAGTCGCCCCATAGACCTTTCCGTCACCTTCCTACTGTGCGCCTTAGCGCCTGCACTTACGTGCCCGCCTGTGCCGCAAGCGTCGTCCGTTCTGCTGCTGGTCATGGCTTTCGATGTGACCATCCCATCATACTCGCCCGCCAGCAACCCCAGGAGAAGCACCACCAACTCCTTCGTATCCGAACGTCCACTCGCGGCCTGCGCATCGGTCTCAGTCCTGCGCCCCGGGAGGCGACAGAGCACATCTGGACTTCGACCTTTGCGACTTTTCGTGAAACTTCCAGGAGAGTGAATCCCTTCCGAAACACTCCCTATGTCTTCGCGGTCCTGTCCGCTGACATAGGGTCCATCCTAACCTCCCTCACTCGGAGAGGCTAAACAGACCAGAGGGCTAGGTATCTAAAACCAGGATTAAAGACACCTTACAAGGCCCGTTCCGTCTGCGGCACACTACCATAACCCCGGCCCAACGGGGTCATCACCCTGATAGTGCACGGGAGGTCGGGTACCCCTCCCACCCGGATCTCTGTTGGTCACCCCTTGCTGCTAGGGGGTCCAGTGGCGCCACGAGGAGGCCAGTATTCCAGGCGTTCACGCCGTCACACCGTTTGACCGGAGTGACCCCGCAATGACTGCGAGCCCTCGTCTCATTCTCTTTAAAGTCACCTTAAGCACCTTCTAAACACCATTTTGCATCGTCTCATTCTCTTTAAAGTCACTTTAAGCACCTTCTAAACACCATTTTGCATCGTCTCATTCTCTTTAAAGTCACTTTAAGCACCTTCTAAAGACCATTTTGCATCGTCTCATTCTCTTTAAAGTCACTTTAAGCACCTTCTAAACACCATTTTGCATCGTCTCATTCTTTTTAAAGTCACTTTAAGCACCTTCTAAACCTCATTTTGCATCGTCTCATTCTCTTTAAAGTCACTTTAAGCACCTTCTAAACACCATTTTGCATCGTCTCATTCTCTTTAAAGTCACTTTAAGCACCTTCTAAACCTCATTTTGCATCGTCTCATTCTCTTTAAAGTCACCTTAAGCACCTTCTAAACACCATTTTGCATCGTCTCATTCTCTTTAAAGTCACTTTAAGCACCTTCTAAACCTCATTTTGCATCGTCTCATTCTCTTTAAAGTCACTTTAAGCACCTTCTAAACCTCATTTTGCATCGTCTCATTCTCTTTAAAGTCACCTTAAGCACCTTCTAAACACCATTTTGCATCGTCTCATTCTCTTTAAAGTCACTTTAAGCACCTTCTAAACCTCATTTTGCATCGTCTCATTCTCTTTAAAGTCACTTTAAGCACCTTCTAAACCTCATTTTGCATCGTCTCATTCTCTTTAAAGTCACTTTAAGCACCTTCTAAACACCATTTTGCATCGTCTCATTCTCTTTAAAGTCACTTTAAGCACCTTCTAAACACCATTTTGCATCGTCTCATTCTCTTTAAAGTCACTTTAAGCACCTTCTAAACCTCATTTTGCATCGTCTCATTCTCTTTAAAGTCACCTTAAGCACCTTCTAAACACCATTTTGCATCGTCTCATTCTCTTTAAAGTCACTTTAAGCACCTTCTAAACCTCATTTTGCATCGTCTCATTCTCTTTAAAGTCACTTTAAGCACCTTCTAAACCTCATTTTGCATCGTCTCATTCTCTTTAAAGTCACTTTAAGCACCTTCTAAACACCATTTTGCATCGTCTCATTCTCTTTAAAGTCACTTTAAGCACCTTCTAAACACCATTTTGCATCGTCTCATTCTCTTTAAAGTCACTTTAAGCACCTTCTAAACACCATTTTGCATCGTCTCATTCTCTTTAAAGTCACTTTAAGCACCTTCTAAACACCATTTTGCATCGTCTCATTCTCTTTAAAGTCACTTTAAGCACCTTCTAAACCTCATTTTGCATCGTCTCATTCTCTTTAAAGTCACCTTAAGCACCTTCTAAACACCATTTTGCATCGTCTCATTCTCTTTAAAGTCTCTTTAAGCACCTTCTAAACCTCATTTTGCATCGTCTCATTCTCTTTAAAGTCACTTTAAGCACCTTCTAAACACCATTTTGCATTGTCTCATTCTCTTTAAAGTCACTTTAAGCACCTTCTAAACCTCATTTTGCATCGTCTCATTCTCTTTAAAGTCACCTTAAGCACCTTCTAAACACCATTTTGCATCGTCTCATTCTCTTTAAAGTCACTTTAAGCACCTTCTAAACCTCATTTTGCATCGTCTCATTCTCTTTAAAGTCACCTTAAGCACCTTCTAAACACCATTTTGCATCGTCTCATTCTCTTTAAAGTCACTTTAAGCACCTTCTAAACACCATTTTGCATCGTCTCATTCTCTTTAAAGTCACTTTAAGCACCTTCTAAACCTCATTTTGCATCGTCTCATTCTCTTTAAAGTCACCTTAAGCACCTTCTAAACACCATTTTGCATCGTCTCATTCTCTTTAAAGTCACTTTAAGCACCTTCTAAACCTCATTTTGCATCGTCTCATTCTCTTTAAAGTCACTTTAAGCACCTTCTAAACCTCATTTTGCATCGTCTCATTCTCTTTAAAGTCACCTTAAGCACCTTCTAAACACCATTTTGCATCGTCTCATTCTCTTTAAAGTCACTTTAAGCACCTTCTAAACCTCATTTTGCATCGTCTCATTCTCTTTAAAGTCACTTTAAGCACCTTCTAAACCTCATTTTGCATCGTCTCATTCTCTTTAAAGTCACCTTAAGCACCTTCTAAAGACCATTTTGCATCGTCTCATTCTCTTTAAAGTCACTTTAAGCACCTTCTAAACACCATTTTGCATCGTCTCATTCTCTTTAAAGTCACTTTAAGCACCTTCTAAACACCATTTTGCATCGTCTCATTCTCTTTAAAGTCACTTTAAGCACCTTCTAAACCTCATTTTGCATCGTCTCATTCTCTTTAAAGTCACCTTAAGCACCTTCTAAACCTCATTTTGCATCGTCTCATTCTCTTTAAAGTCACCTTAAGCACCTTCTAAACACCATTTTGCATCGTCTCATTCTCTTTAAAGTCACTTTAAGCACCTTCTAAACACCATTTTGCATCGTCTCATTCTCTTTAAAGTCACCTTAAGCACCTTCTAAACACCATTTTGCATCGTCTCATTCTCTTTAAAGTCACTTTAAGCACCTTCTAAACCTCATTTTGCATCGTCTCATTCTCTTTAAAGTCACCTTAAGCACCTTCTAAACACCATTTTGCATCGTCTCATTCTCTTTAAAGTCACTTTAAGCACCTTCTAAACCTCATTTTGCATCGTCTCATTCTCTTTAAAGTCACCTTAAGCACCTTCTAAACACCATTTTGCATCGTCTCATTCTCTTTAAAGTCACTTTAAGCACCTTCTAAACACCATTTTGCATCGTCTCATTCTCTTTAAAGTCACTTTAAGCACCTTCTAAACACCATTTTGCATCGTCTCATTCTCTTTAAAGTCACCTTAAGCACCTTCTAAACACCATTTTGCATCGTCTCATTCTCTTTAAAGTCACTTTAAGCACCTTCTAAACACCATTTTGCATCGTCTCATTCTCTTTAAAGTCACTTTAAGCACCTTCTAAACACCATTTTGCATCGTCTCATTCTCTTTAAAGTCACTTTAAGCACCTTCTAAACCTCATTTTGCATCGTCTCATTCTCTTTAAAGTCACCTTAAGCACCTTCTAAACACCATTTTGCATCGTCTCATTCTCTTTAAAGTCACTTTAAGCACCTTCTAAACACCATTTTGCATCGTCTCATTCTCTTTAAAGTCACTTTAAGCACCTTCTAAACCTCATTTTGCATCGTCTCATTCTCTTTAAAGTCACTTTAAGCACCTTCTAAACACCATTTTGCATCGTCTCATTCTCTTTAAAGTCACTTTAAGCACCTTCTAAACACCATTTTGCATCGTCTCATTCTCTTTAAAGTCACTTTAAGCACCTTCTAAACACCATTTTGCATCGTCTCATTCTCTTTAAAGTCACTTTAAGCACCTTCTAAACCTCATTTTGCATCGTCTCATTCTCTTTAAAGTCACCTTAAGCACCTTCTAAACAAAATTTTGCATCGTCTCATTCTCTTTAAAGTCACTTTAAGCACCTTCTAAACACCATTTTGCATCGTCTCATTCTCTTTAAAGTCACTTTAAGCACCTTCTAAACCTCATTTTGCATCGTCTCATTCTCTTTAAAGTCACCTTAAGCACCTTCTAAACACCATTTTGCATCGTCTCATTCTCTTTAAAGTCACCTTAAGCACCTTCTAAACCTCATTTTGCATCGTCTCATTCTCTTTAAAGTCACTTTAAGCACCTTCTAAAGACCATTTTGCATCGTCTCATTCTCTTTAAAGTCACTTTAAGCACCTTCTAAACACCATTTTGCATCGTCTCATTCTCTTTAAAGTCACTTTAAGCACCTTCTAAACCTCATTTTGCATCGTCTCATTCTCTTTAAAGTCACCTTAAGCACCTTCTAAACACCATTTTGCATCGTCTCATTCTCTTTAAAGTCACTTTAAGCACCTTCTAAACACCATTTTGCATCGTCTCATTCTCTTTAAAGTCACTTTAAGCACCTTCTAAACACCATTTTGCATCGTCTCATTCTCTTTAAAGTCACTTTAAGCACCTTCTAAACCTCATTTTGCATCGTCTCATTCTCTTTAAAGTCACTTTAAGCACCTTCTAAACCTCATTTTGCATCGTCTCATTCTCTTTAAAGTCACCTTAAGCACCTTCTAAACACCATTTTGCATCGTCTCATTCTCTTTAAAGTCACTTTAAGCACCTTCTAAACCTCATTTTGCATCGTCTCATTCTCTTTAAAGTCACCTTAAGCACCTTCTAAACACCATTTTGCATCGTCTCATTCTCTTTAAAGTCACTTTAAGCACCTTCTAAACGTCATTTTGCATCGTCTCATTCTCTTTAAAGTCACTTTAAGCACCTTCTAAACCTCATTTTGCATCGTCTCATTCTCTTTAAAGTCACTTTAAGCACCTTCTAAACCTCATTTTGCATCGTCTCATTCTCTTTAAAGTCACTTTAAGCACCTTCTAAACACCATTTTGCATCGTCTCATTCTCTTTAAAGTCACCTTAAGCACCTTCTAAACCTCATTTTGCATCGTCTCATTCTCTTTAAAGTCACCTTAAGCACCTTCTAAACCTCATTTTGCATCGTCTCATTCTCTTTAAAGTCACCTTAAGCACCTTCTAAACACCATTTTGCATCGTCTCATTCTCTTTAAAGTCACTTTAAGCACCTTCTAAACCTCATTTTGCATTGTCTCATTCTCTTTAAAGTCACTTTAAGCACCTTCTAAACACCATTTTGCATCGTCTCATTCTCTTTAAAGTCACTTTAAGCACCTTCTAAACACCATTTTGCATCGTCTCATTCTCTTTAAAGTCACTTTAAGCACCTTCTAAACCTCATTTTGCATCGTCTCATTCTCTTTAAAGTCACCTTAAGCACCTTCTAAACACCATTTTGCATCGTCTCATTCTCTTTAAAGTCACTTTAAGCACCTTCTAAACACCATTTTGCATCGTCTCATTCTCTTTAAAGTCACCTTAAGCACCTTCTAAACACCATTTTGCATCGTCTCATTCTCTTTAAAGTCACTTTAAGCACCTTCTAAACACCATTTTGCATCGTCTCATTCTCTTTAAAGTCACCTTAAGCACCTTCTAAACACCATTTTGCATCGTCTCATTCTCTTTAAAGTCACCTTAAGCACCTTCTAAACACCATTTTGCATCGTCTCATTCTCTTTAAAGTCACTTTAAGCACCTTCTAAACACCATTTTGCATCGTCTCATTCTCTTTAAAGTCACTTTAAGCACCTTCTAAAC
The DNA here is from genome assembly GCF_943734765.1 of Anopheles ziemanni. NCBI lineage: Eukaryota > Metazoa > Arthropoda > Insecta > Diptera > Culicidae > Anopheles > Anopheles ziemanni. Next base: position 22,132 of record NW_026689907.1, on the reverse strand, counting down.
ACCATTTTGCATCGTCTCATTCTCTTTAAAGTCACCTTAAGCACCTTCTAAACACCATTTTGCATCGTCTCATTCTCTTTAAAGTCACCTTAAGCACCTTCTAAACACCATTTTGCATCGTCTCATTCTCTTTAAAGTCACATTAAGCACCTTCTAAACCTCATTTTGCATCGTCTCATTCTCTTTAAAGTCACCTTAAGCACCTTCTAAACACCATTTTGCATCGTCTCATTCTCTTTAAAGTCACCTTAAGCACCTTCTAAACACCATTTTGCATCGTCTCATTCTCTTTAAAGTCACCTTAAGCACCTTCTAAACACCATTTTGCATCGTCTCATTCTCTTTAAAGTCACCTTAAGCACCTTCTAAACCTCATTTTGCATCGTCTCATTCTCTTTAAAGTCACTTTAAGCACCTTCTAAACACCATTTTGCATCGTCTCATTCTCTTTAAAGTCACTTTAAGCACCTTCTAAACCTCATTTTGCATCGTCTCATTCTCTTTAAAGTCACTTTAAGCACCTTCTAAACCTCATTTTGCATCGTCTCATTCTCTTTAAAGTCACCTTAAGCACCTTCTAAACACCATTTTGCATCGTCTCATTCTCTTTAAAGTCACTTTAAGCACCTTCTAAAGACCATTTTGCATCGTCTCATTCTCTTTAAAGTCACTTTAAGCACCTTCTAAAGACCATTTTGCATCGTCTCATTCTCTTTAAAGTCACTTTAAGCACCTTCTAAACACCATTTTGCATCGTCTCATTCTCTTTAAAGTCACTTTAAGCACCTTCTAAACCTCATTTTGCATCGTCTCATTCTCTTTAAAGTCACTTTAAGCACCTTCTAAACCTCATTTTGCATCGTCTCATTCTCTTTAAAGTCACCTTAAGCACCTTCTAAACACCATTTTGCATCGTCTCATTCTCTTTAAAGTCACTTTAAGCACCTTCTAAACCTCATTTTGCATCGTCTCATTCTCTTTAAAGTCACTTTAAGCACCTTCTAAACCTCATTTTGCATCGTCTCATTCTCTTTAAAGTCACTTTAAGCACCTTCTAAACCTCATTTTGCATCGTCTCATTCTCTTTAAAGTCACCTTAAGCACCTTCTAAACACCATTTTGCATCGTCTCATTCTCTTTAAAGTCACTTTAAGCACCTTCTAAACCTCATTTTGCATCGTCTCATTCTCTTTAAAGTCACTTTAAGCACCTTCTAAACCTCATTTTGCATCGTCTCATTCTCTTTAAAGTCACCTTAAGCACCTTCTAAAGACCATTTTGCATCGTCTCATTCTCTTTAAAGTCACTTTAAGCACCTTCTAAACACCATTTTGCATCGTCTCATTCTCTTTAAAGTCACTTTAAGCACCTTCTAAACCTCATTTTGCATCGTCTCATTCTCTTTAAAGTCACCTTAAGCACCTTCTAAACACCATTTTGCATCGTCTCATTCTCTTTAAAGTCACTTTAAGCACCTTCTAAACCTCATTTTGCATCGTCTCATTCTCTTTAAAGTCACCTTAAGCACCTTCTAAACACCATTTTGCATCGTCTCATTCTCTTTAAAGTCACTTTAAGCACCTTCTAAACACCATTTTGCATCGTCTCATTCTCTTTAAAGTCACTTTAAGCACCTTCTAAACCTCATTTTGCATCGTCTCATTCTCTTTAAAATCACCTTAAGCACCTTCTAAACACCATTTTGCATCGTCTCATTCTCTTTAAAGTCACTTTAAGCACCTTCTAAACCTCATTTTGCATCGTCTCATTCTCTTTAAAGTCACCTTAAGCACCTTCTAAACACCATTTTGCATCGTCTCATTCTCTTTAAAGTCACTTTAAGCACCTTCTAAACCTCATTTTGCATCGTCTCATTCTCTTTAAAGTCACTTTAAGCACCTTCTAAACCTCATTTTGCATCGTCTCATTCTCTTTAAAGTCACTTTAAGCACCTTCTAAACCTCATTTTGCATCGTCTCATTCTCTTTAAAGTCACTTTAAGCACCTTCTAAACCTCATTTTGCATCGTCTCATTCTCTTTAAAGTCACCTTAAGCACCTTCTAAACACCATTTTGCATCGTCTCATTCTCTTTAAAGTCACTTTAAGCACCTTCTAAACACCATTTTGCATCGTCTCATTCTCTTTAAAGTCACTTTAAGCACCTTCTAAACATCATTTTGCATCGTCTCATTCTCTTTAAAGTCACCTTAAGCACCTTCTAAACCTCATTTTGCATCGTCTCATTCTCTTTAAAGTCACTTTAAGCACCTTCTAAACCTCATTTTGCATCGTCTCATTCTCTTTAAAGTCACCTTAAGCACCTTCTAAACCCCATTTTGCATCGTCTCATTCTCTTTAAAGTCACTTTAAGCACCTTCTAAACCTCATTTTGCATCGTCTCATTCTCTTTAAAGTCACTTTAAGCACCTTCTAAACCTCATTTTGCATCGTCTCATTCTCTTTAAAGTCACTTTAAGCACCTTCTAAACCTCATTTTGCATCGTCTCATTCTCTTTAAAGTCACTTTAAGCACCTTCTAAACCTCATTTTGCATCGTCTCATTCTCTTTAAAGTCACATTAAGCACCTTCTAAACCCCATTTTGCATCGTCTCATTCTCTTTAAAGTCACTTTAAGCACCTTCTAAACCTCATTTTGCATCGTCTCATTCTCTTTAAAGTCACTTTAAGCACCTTCTAAACCTCATTTTGCATCGTCTCATTCTCTTTAAAGTCACTTTAAGCACCTTCTAAACCTCATTTTGCATCGTCTCATTCTCTTTAAAGTCACTTTAAGCACCTTCTAAACCTCATTTTGCATCGTCTCATTCTCTTTAAAGTCACTTTAAGCACCTTCTAAACACCATTTTGCATCGTCTCATTCTCTTTAAAGTCACTTTAAGCACCTTCTAAACACCATTTTGCATCGTCTCATTCTCTTTAAAGTCACCTTAAGCACCTTCTAAACAGCATTTTGCATCGTCTCATTCTCTTTAAAGTCACTTTAAGCACCTTCTAAACCTCATTTTGCATCGTCTCATTCTCTTTAAAGTCACTTTAAGCACCTTCTAAACACCATTTTGCATCGTCTCATTCTCTTTAAAGTCACTTTAAGCACCTTCTAAACACCATTTTGCATCGTCTCATTCTCTTTAAAGTCACTTTAAGCACCTTCTAAACCTCATTTTGCATCGTCTCATTCTCTTTAAAGTCACCTTAAGCACCTTCTAAACACCATTTTGCATCGTCTCATTCTCTTTAAAGTCACTTTAAGCACCTTCTAAACACCATTTTGCATCGTCTCATTCTCTTTAAAGTCACTTTAAGCACCTTCTAAACCTCATTTTGCATCGTCTCATTCTCTTTAAAATCACCTTAAGCACCTTCTAAACACCATTTTGCATCGTCTCATTCTCTTTAAAGTCACTTTAAGCACCTTCTAAACCTCATTTTGCATCGTCTCATTCTCTTTAAAGTCACCTTAAGCACCTTCTAAACACCATTTTGCATCGTCTCATTCTCTTTAAAGTCACTTTAAGCACCTTCTAAACCTCATTTTGCATCGTCTCATTCTCTTTAAAGTCACTTTAAGCACCTTCTAAACCTCATTTTGCATCGTCTCATTCTCTTTAAAGTCACTTTAAGCACCTTCTAAACCTCATTTTGCATCGTCTCATTCTCTTTAAAGTCACTTTAAGCACCTTCTAAACCTCATTTTGCATCGTCTCATTCTCTTTAAAGTCACCTTAAGCACCTTCTAAACCCCATTTTGCATCGTCTCATTCTCTTTAAAGTCACTTTAAGCACCTTCTAAACCTCATTTTGCATCGTCTCATTCTCTTTAAAGTCACTTTAAGCACCTTCTAAACCTCATTTTGCATCGTCTCATTCTCTTTAAAGTCACTTTAAGCACCTTCTAAACCTCATTTTGCATCGTCTCATTCTCTTTAAAGTCACTTTAAGCACCTTCTAAACCTCATTTTGCATCGTCTCATTCTCTTTAAAGTCACTTTAAGCACCTTCTAAACACCATTTTGCATCGTCTCATTCTCTTTAAAGTCACTTTAAGCACCTTCTAAACACCATTTTGCATCGTCTCATTCTCTTTAAAGTCACCTTAAGCACCTTCTAAACAGCATTTTGCATCGTCTCATTCTCTTTAAAGTCACTTTAAGCACCTTCTAAACCTCATTTTGCATCGTCTCATTCTCTTTAAAGTCACTTTAAGCACCTTCTAAACCTCATTTTGCATCGTCTCATTCTCTTTAAAGTCACTTTAAGCACCTTCTAAACACCATTTTGCATCGTCTCATTCTCTTTAAAGTCACTTTAAGCACCTTCTAAACCTCATTTTGCATCGTCTCATTCTCTTTAAAGTCACTTTAAGCACCTTCTAAACACCATTTTGCATCGTCTCATTCTCTTTAAAGTCACTTTAAGCACCTTCTAAACCTCATTTTGCATCGTCTCATTCTCTTTAAAGTCACTTTAAGCACCTACTAAACCTCATTTTGCATCGTCTCATTCTCTTTAAAGTCACTTTAAGCACCTTCTAAACACCATTTTGCATCGTCTCATTCTCTTTAAAGTCACTTTAAGCACCTTCTAAACACCATTTTGCATCGTCTCATTCTCTTTAAAGTCACTTTAAGCACCTTCTAAACACCATTTTGCATCGTCTCATTCTCTTTAAAGTCACCTTAAGCACCTTCTAAACACCATTTTGCATCGTCTCATTCTCTTTAAAGTCACTTTAAGCACCTTCTAAACCTCATTTTGCATCGTCTCATTCTCTTTAAAGTCACTTTAAGCACCTTCTAAACCTCATTTTGCATCGTCTCATTCTCTTTAAAGTCACCTTAAGCACCTTCTAAACACCATTTTGCATCGTCTCATTCTCTTTAAAGTCACTTTAAGCACCTTCTAAACCTCATTTTGCATCGTCTCATTCTCTTTAAAGTCACTTTAAGCACCTTCTAAACCTCATTTTGCATCGTCTCATTCTCTTTAAAGTCACCTTAAGCACCTTCTAAACCTCATTTTGCATCGTCTCATTCTCTTTAAAGTCACTTTAAGCACCTTCTAAACCTCATTTTGCATCGTCTCATTCTCTTTAAAGTCACTTTAAGCACCTTCTAAACCTCAGTTTTGCATCGTCTCATTCTCTTTAAAGTCACCTTAAGCACCTTCTAAACCTCATTTTGCATCGTCTCATTCTCTTTAAAGTCACTTTAAGCACCTTCTAAACACCATTTTGCATCGTCTCATTCTCTTTAAAGTCACTTTAAGCACCTTCTAAACACCATTTTGCATCGTCTCATTCTCTTTAAAGTCACTTTAAGCACCTTCTAAACCTCATTTTGCATCGTCTCATTCTCTTTAAAGTCACCTTAAGCACCTTCTAAACACCATTTTGCATCGTCTCATTCTCTTTAAAGTCACTTTAAGCACCTTCTAAACCTCATTTTGCATCGTCTCATTCTCTTTAAAGTCACCTTAAGCACCTTCTAAACACCATTTTGCAATCGTCTCATTCTCTTTAAAGTCACTTTAAGCACCTTCTAAACCTCATTTTGCATCGTCTCATTCTCTTTAAAGTCACTTTAAGCACCTTCTAAACCTCATTTTGCATTGTCTCATTCTCTTTAAAGTCACTTTAAGCACCTTCTAAACACCATTTTGCATCCTCATTCTCTTTAAAGTCACTTTAAGCACCTTCTAAACACCATTTTGCATCGTCTCATTCTCTTTAAAGTCACTTTAAGCACCTTCTAAACCTCATTTTGCATCGTCTCATTCTCTTTAAAGTCACCTTAAGCACCTTCTAAACACCATTTTGCATCGTCTCATTCTCTTTAAAGTCACTTTAAGCACCTTCTAAACACCATTTTGCATCGTCTCATTCTCTTTAAAGTCACCTTAAGCACCTTCTAAACACCATTTTGCATCGTCTCATTCTCTTTAAAGTCACTTTAAGCACCTTCTAAACACCATTTTGCATCGTCTCATTCTCTTTAAAGTCACCTTAAGCACCTTCTAAACACCATTTTGCATCGTCTCATTCTCTTTAAAGTCACCTTAAGCACCTTCTAAACACCATTTTGCATCGTCTCATTCTCTTTAAAGTCACTTTAAGCACCTTCTAAACACCATTTTGCATCGTCTCATTCTCTTTAAAGTCACTTTAAGCACCTTCTAAACACCATTTTGCATCGTCTCATTCTCTTTAAAGTCACCTTAAGCACCTTCTAAACACCATTTTGCATCGTCTCATTCTCTTTAAAGTCACCTTAAGCACCTTCTAAACACCATTTTGCATCGTCTCATTCTCTTTAAAGTCACATTAAGCACCTTCTAAACCTCATTTTGCATCGTCTCATTCTCTTTAAAGTCACCTTAAGCACCTTCTAAACACCATTTTGCATCGTCTCATTCTCTTTAAAGTCACCTTAAGCACCTTCTAAACACCATTTTGCATCGTCTCATTCTCTTTAAAGTCACCTTAAGCACCTCTAAACACCATTTTGCATCGTCTCATTCTCTTTAAAGTCACCTTAAGCACCTTCTAAACCTCATTTTGCATCGTCTCATTCTCTTTAAAGTCACTTTAAGCACCTTCTAAACACCATTTTGCATCGTCTCATTCTCTTTAAAGTCACCTTAAGCACCTTCTAAACCTCATTTTGCATCGTCTCATTCTCTTTAAAGTCACTTTAAGCACCTTCTAAACCTCATTTTGCATCGTCTCATTCTCTTTAAAGTCACCTTAAGCACCTTCTAAACACCATTTTGCATCGTCTCATTCTCTTTAAAGTCACTTTAAGCACCTTCTAAAGACCATTTTGCATCGTCTCATTCTCTTTAAAGTCACTTTAAGCACCTTCTAAAGACCATTTTGAATCGTCTCATTCTCTTTAAAGTCACTTTAAGCACCTTCTAAACACCATTTTGCATCGTCTCATTCTCTTTAAAGTCACTTTAAGCACCTTCTAAACCTCATTTTGCATCGTCTCATTCTCTTTAAAGTCACCTTAAGCACCTTCTAAACCTCATTTTGCATCGTCTCATTCTCTTTAAAGTCACCTTAAGCACCTTCTAAACACCATTTTGCATCGTCTCATTCTCTTTAAAGTCACTTTAAGCACCTTCTAAACCTCATTTTGCATCGTCTCATTCTCTTTAAAGTCACTTTAAGCACCTTCTAAACCTCATTTTGCATCGTCTCATTCTCTTTAAAGTCACTTTAAGCACCTTCTAAACCTCATTTGCATCGTCTCATTCTCTTTAAAGTCACCTTAAGCACCTTCTAAACACCATTTTGCATCGTCTCATTCTCTTTAAAGTCACTTTAAGCACCTTCTAAACCTCATTTTGCATCGTCTCATTCTCTTTAAAGTCACTTTAAGCACCTTCTAAACCTCATTTTGCATCGTCTCATTCTCTTTAAAGTCACCTTAAGCACCTTCTAAAGACCATTTTGCATCGTCTCATTCTCTTTAAAGTCACTTTAAGCACCTTCTAAACACCATTTTGCATCGTCTCATTCTCTTTAAAGTCACTTTAAGCACCTTCTAAACCTCATTTTGCATCGTCTCATTCTCTTTAAAGTCACCTTAAGCACCTTCTAAACACCATTTTGCATCGTCTCATTCTCTTTAAAGTCACTTTAAGCACCTTCTAAACCTCATTTTGCATCGTCTCATTCTCTTTAAAGTCACCTTAAGCACCTTCTAAACACCATTTTGCATCGTCTCATTCTCTTTAAAGTCACTTTAAGCACCTTCTAAACACCATTTTGCATCGTCTCATTCTCTTTAAAGTCACTTTAAGCACCTTCTAAACCTCATTTTGCATCGTCTCATTCTCTTTAAAGTCACTTTAAGCACCTTCTAAACCTCATTTTGCATCGTCTCATTCTCTTTAAAGTCACTTTAAGCACCTTCTAAACCTCATTTTGCATCGTCTCATTCTCTTTAAAGTCAACCCTTAAGCACCTTCTAAACACCATTTTGCATCGTCTCATTCTCTTTAAAGTCACTTTAAGCACCTTCTAAACACCATTTTGCATCGTCTCATTCTCTTTAAAGTCACTTTAAGCACCTTCTAAACACCATTTTGCATCGTCTCATTCTCTTTAAAGTCACCTTAAGCACCTTCTAAACACCATTTTGCATCGTCTCATTCTCTTTAAAGTCACTTTAAGCACCTTCTAAACACCATTTTGCATCGTCTCATTCTCTTTAAAGTCACTTTAAGCACCTTCTAAAGACCATTTTGCATCGTCTCATTCTCTTTAAAGTCACTTTAAGCACCTTCTAAACACCATTTTGCATCGTCTCATTCTTTTTAAAGTCACTTTAAGCACCTTCTAAACCTCATTTTGCATCGTCTCATTCTCTTTAAAGTCACTTTAAGCACCTTCTAAACACCATTTTGCATCGTCTCATTCTCTTTAAAGTCACTTTAAGCACCTTCTAAACCTCATTTTGCATCGTCTCATTCTCTTTAAAGTCACCTTAAGCACCTTCTAAACACCATTTTGCATCGTCTCATTCTCTTTAAAGTCACTTTAAGCACCTTCTAAACCTCATTTTGCATCGTCTCATTCTCTTTAAAGTCACTTTAAGCACCTTCTAAACCTCATTTTGCATCGTCTCATTCTCTTTAAAGTCACCTTAAGCACCTTCTAAACACCATTTTGCATCGTCTCATTCTCTTTAAAGTCACTTTAAGCACCTTCTAAACCTCATTTTGCATCGTCTCATTCTCTTTAAAGTCACTTTAAGCACCTTCTAAACCTCATTTTGCATCGTCTCATTCTCTTTAAAGTCACTTTAAGCACCTTCTAAACACCATTTTGCATCGTCTCATTCTCTTTAAAGTCACTTTAAGCACCTTCTAAACACCATTTTGCATCGTCTCATTCTCTTTAAAGTCACTTTAAGCACCTTCTAAACCTCATTTTGCATCGTCTCATTCTCTTTAAAGTCACCTTAAGCACCTTCTAAACACCATTTTGCATCGTCTCATTCTCTTTAAAGTCACTTTAAGCACCTTCTAAACCTCATTTTGCATCGTCTCATTCTCTTTAAAGTCACTTTAAGCACCTTCTAAACCTCATTTTGCATCGTCTCATTCTCTTTAAAGTCACTTTAAGCACCTTCTAAACACCATTTTGCATCGTCTCATTCTCTTTAAAGTCACTTTAAGCACCTTCTAAACACCATTTTGCATCGTCTCATTCTCTTTAAAGTCACTTTAAGCACCTTCTAAACACCATTTTGCATCGTCTCATTCTCTTTAAAGTCACCTTAAGCACCTTCTAAACACCATTTTGCATCGTCTCATTCTCTTTAAAGTCACTTTAAGCACCTTCTAAACACCATTTTGCATCGTCTCATTCTCTTTAAAGTCACTTTAAGCACCTTCTAAACACCATTTTGCATCGTCTCATTCTCTTTAAAGTCACTTTAAGCACCTTCTAAACACCATTTTGCATCGTCTCATTCTCTTTAAAGTCACTTTAAGCACCTTCTAAACCTCATTTTGCATCGTCTCATTCTCTTTAAAGTCACTTTAAGCACCTTCTAAACCTCATTTTGCATCGTCTCATTCTCTTTAAAGTCACTTTAAGCACCTTCTAAACCTCATTTTGCATCGTCTCATTCTCTTTAAAGTCACCTTAAGCACCTTCTAAACACCATTTTGCATCGTCTCATTCTCTTTAAAGTCACTTTAAGCACCTTCTAAACCTCATTTTGCATCGTCTCATTCTCTTTAAAGTCAGCTTAAGCACCTTCTAACACCATTTTGCATCGTCTCTTTCTCTTTAAAGTCACTTTAAGCACCTTCTAAACCTCATTTTGCATCGTCTCATTCTCTTTAAAGTCACCTTAAGCACCTTCTAAACACCATTTTGCATCGTCTCATTCTCTTTAAAGTCACTTTAAGCACCTTCTAAACCTCATTTTGCATCGTCTCATTCTCTTTAAAGTCACCTTAAGCACCTTCTAAACACCATTTTGCATCGTCTCATTCTCTTTAAAGTCACTTTAAGCACCTTCTAAACACCATTTTGCATCGTCTCATTCTCTTTAAAGTCACTTTAAGCACCTTCTAAACCTCATTTTGCATCGTCTCATTCTCTTTAAAGTCACCTTAAGCACCTTCTAAACACCATTTTGCATCGTCTCATTCTCTTTAAAGTCACTTTAAGCACCTTCTAAACCTCATTTTGCATCGTCTCATTCTCTTTAAAGTCACTTTAAGCACCTTCTAAACCTCATTTTGCATCGTCTCATTCTCTTTAAAGTCACCTTAAGCACCTTCTAAACACCATTTTGCATCGTCTCATTCTCTTTAAAGTCACTTTAAGCACCTTCTAAACCTCATTTTGCATCGTCTCATTCTCTTTAAAGTCACTTTAAGCACCTTCTAAACCTCATTTTGCATCGTCTCATTCTCTTTAAAGTCACCTTAAGCACCTTCTAAAGACCATTTTGCATCGTCTCATTCTCTTTAAAGTCACTTTAAGCACCTTCTAAACACCATTTTGCATCGTCTCATTCTCTTTAAAGTCACTTTAAGCACCTTCTAAACACCATTTTGCATCGTCTCATTCTCTTTAAAGTCACTTTAAGCACCTTCTAAACCTCATTTTGCATCGTCTCATTCTCTTTAAAGTCACCTTAAGCACCTTCTAAACACCATTTTGCATCGTCTCATTCTCTTTAAAGTCACCTTAAGCACCTTCTAAACACCATTTTGCATCGTCTCATTCTCTTTAAAGTCACTTTAAGCACCTTCTAAACTCATTTTGCATCGTCTCATTCTCTTTAAAGTCACCTTAAGCACTTCTAAACACCATTTTGCATCGTCTCATTCTCTTTAAAGTCACTTTAAGCACCTTCTAAACCTCATTTTGCATCGTCTCATTCTCTTTAAAGTCACCTTAAGCACCTTCTAAACACCATTTTGCATCGTCTCATTCTCTTTAAAGTCACTTTAAGCACCTTCTAAACTCATTTTGCATCGTCTCATTCTCTTTAAAGTCACTTAAGCACCTTCTAAACACCATTTTGCATCGTCTCATTCTCTTTAAAGTCACTTAAGCACCTTCTAAACACCATTTTGCATCGTCTCATTCTCTTTAAAGTCACTTTAAGCACCTTCTAAACACCATTTTGCATCGTCTCATTCTCTTTAAAGTCACCTTAAGCACCTTCTAAACACCATTTTGCATCGTCTCATTCTCTTTAAAGATGTCACTTTAAGCACCTTCTAAACACCATTTTGCATCGTCTCATTCTCTTTAAAGTCACTTTAAGCACCTTCTAAACACCATTTTGCATCGTCTCATTCTCTTTAAAGTCACTTTAAGCACCTTCTAAACCTCATTTTGCATCGTCTCATTCTCTTTAAAGTCACCTTAAGCACCTTCTAAACACCATTTTGCATCGTCTCATTCTCTTTAAAGTCACTTTAAGCACCTTCTAAACACCATTTTGCATCGTCTCATTCTCTTTAAAGTCACTTTAAGCACCTTCTAAACCTCATTTTGCATCGTCTCATTCTCTTTAAAGTCACTTTAAGCACCTTCTAAACACCATTTTGCATCGTCTCATTCTCTTTAAAGTCACTTTAAGCACCTTCTAAACACCATTTTGCATCGTCTCATTCTCTTTAAAGTCACTTTAAGCACCTTCTAAACACCATTTTGCATCGTCTCATTCTCTTTAAAGTCACTTTAAGCACCTTCTAAACCTCATTTTGCATCGTCTCATTCTCTTTAAAGTCACCTTAAGCACCTTCTAAACAAAATTTTGCATCGTCTCATTCTCTTTAAAGTCACTTTAAGCACCTTCTAAACACCATTTTGCATCGTCTCATTCTCTTTAAAGTCACTTTAAGCACCTTCTAACCTCATTTTGCATCGTCTCATTCTCTTTAAAGTCACCTTAAGCACCTTCTAAACACCATTTTGCATCGTCTCATTCTCTTTAAAGTCTACCTTAAGCACCTTCTAAACCTCATTTTGCATCGTCTCATTCTCTTTAAAGTCACTTTAAGCACCTTCTAAACCTCATTTTGCATCGTCTCATTCTCTTTAAAGTCACTTTAAGCACCTTCTAAACCTCATTTTGCATCGTCTCATTCTCTTTAAAGTCACTTTAAGCACCTTCTAAACCTCATTTTGCATCGTCTCATTCTCTTTAAAGTCACCTTAAGCACCTTCTAAACACCATTTTGCATCGTCTCATTCTCTTAAAGTCCTTTAAGCACCTTCTAAACACCATTTTGCATCGTCTCATTCTCTTTAAAGTCACTTTAAGCACCTTCTAAACACCATTTTGCATCGTCTCATTCTCTTTAAAGTCACTTTAGCACCTTCTAAAACCTCATTTTGCATCGTCTCATTCTCTTTAAAGTCACTTTAAGCACCTTCTAAACCTCATTTTGCATCGTCTCATTCTCTTTAAAGTCACCTTAAGCACCTTCTAAACACCATTTTGCATCGTCTCATTCTCTTTAAAGTCACTTTAAGCACCTTCTAACCTCATTTTGCATCGTCTCATTCTCTTTAAAGTCACCTTAAGCACCTTCTAAACACCATTTTGCATCGTCTCATTCTCTTTAAAGTCACTTTAAGCACCTTCTAAACCTCATTTTGCATCGTCTCATTCTCTTTAAAGTCACTTTAAGCACCTTCTAAACCTCATTTTGCATCGTCTCATTCTCTTTAAAGTCACTTTAAGCACCTTCTAAAACCTCATTTTGCATCGTCTCATTCTCTTTAAAGTCACTTTAAGCACCTTCTAAACACCATTTTGCATCGTCTCATTCTCTTTAAAGTCACCTTAAGCACCTTCTAAACCTCATTTTGCATCGTCTCATTCTCTTTAAAGTCACCTTAAGCACCTTCTAAACCTCATTTTGCATCGTCTCATTCTCTTTAAAGTCACCTTAAGCACCTTCTAAACACCATTTTGCATCGTCTCATTCTCTTTAAAGTCACTTTAAGCACCTTCTAAACACCATTTTGCATCGTCTCATTCTCTTTAAAGTCACTTTAAGCACCTTCTAAACCTCATTTTGCATCGTCTCATTCTCTTTAAAGTCACTTTAAGCACCTTCTAAACCTCATTTTGCATCGTCTCATTCTCTTTAAAGTCACTTTAAGCACCTTCTAAACCTCATTTTGCATCGTCTCATTCTCTTTAAAGTCACTTTAAGCACCTTCTAAACCTCATTTTGCATCGTCTCATTCTCTTTAAAGTCACTTTAAGCACCTTCTAAACCTCATTTTGCATCGTCTCATTCTCTTTAAAGTCACCTTAAGCACCTTCTAAACCTCATTTTGCATCGTCTCATTCTCTTTAAAGTCACTTTAAGCACCTTCTAAACCTCATGTTTGCATCGTCTCATTCTCTTTAAAGTCACTTAAGCACCTTCTAAACACCATTTTGCATCGTCTCATTCTCTTTAAAGTCACTTTAAGCACCTTCTAAACACCATTTTGCATCGTCTCATTCTCTTTAAAGTCACCTTAAGCACCTTCTAAACCTCATTTTGCATCGTCTCATTCTCTTTAAAGTCACCTTAAGCACCTTCTAAACACCATTTTGCATCGTCTCATTCTCTTTAAAGTCACCTTAAGCACCTTCTAAACACCATTTGCATCGTCTCATTCTCTTTAAAGTCACTTTAAGCACCTTCTAAACCTCATTTTGCATCGTCTCATTCTCTTTAAAGTCACTTTAAGCACCTTCTAAACCTCATTTTGCATCGTCTCATTCTCTTTAAAGTCACTTTAAGCACCTTCTAAACCTCATTTTGCATCGTCTCATTCTCTTTAAACTCACTTTAAGCACCTTCTAAACCACATTTTTCATCGTCTCATTCTCTTTAAAGTCACTTTAAGCACCTTCTAAACCTCATTTTGCATCGTCTCATTCTCTTTAAAGTCACTTTAAGCACCTTCTAAACCTCATTTTGCATCGTCTCATTCTCTTTAAAGTCACCTTAAGCACCTTCTAAACACCATTTTGCATCGTCTCATTCTCTTTAAAGTCACTTTAAGCACCTTCTAAACCTCATTTTGCATCGTCTCATTCTCTTTAAAGTCACTTTAAGCACCTTCTAAACACCATTTTGCATCGTCTCATTCTCTTTAAAGTCACTTTAAGCACCTTCTAAACACCATTTTGCATCGTCTCATTCTCTTTAAAGTCACTTTAAGCACCTTCTAAAACCTCATTTTGCATCGTCTCATTCTCTTTAAAGTCACCTTAAGCACCTTCTAAACACCATTTTGCATCGTCTCATTCTCTTTAAAGTCACTTTAAGCACCTTCTAAACCTCATTTTGCATCGTCTCATTCTCTTTAAACTCACTTTAAGCACCTTCTAAACCTCATTTTGCATCGTCTCATTCTCTTTAAAGTTACTTTAAGCACCTTCTAAACCTCATTTTGCATCGTCTCATTCTCTTTAAAGTCACCTTAAGCACCTTCTAAACCTCATTTTGCATCGTCTCATTCTCTTTAAAGTCACTTTAAGCACCTTCTAAACACCATTTTGCATCGTCTCATTCTCTTTAAAGTGACTTTAAAGCACCTTCTAAACACCATTTTGCATCGTCTCATTCTCTTTAAAGTCACTTTAAGCACCTTCTAAACACCATTTTGCATCGTCTCATTCTCTTTAAAGTCACTTTAAGCACCTTCTAAACCTCATTTTGCATCGTCTCATTCTCTTTAAAGTCACCTTAAGCACCTCTAAACCTCATTTTGCATCGTCTCATTCTCTTTAAAGTCACTTTAAGCACCTTCTAAACACCATTTTGCATCGTCTCATTCTCTTTAAAGTCACCTTAAGCACCTTCTAGACACCATTTTGCATCGTCTCATTCTCTTTAAAGTCACTTTAAGCACCTTCTAAACCTCATTTTGCATCGTCTCATTCTCTTTAAAGTCACCTTAAGCACCTTCTAAACACCATTTTGCATCGTCTCATTCTCTTTAAAGTCACTTTAAGCACCTTCTAAACCTCATTTTGCATCGTCTCATTCTCTTTAAAGTCACCTTAAGCACCTTCTCTAACACCATTTTGCATCGTCTCATTCTCTTTAAAGTCACTTTAAGCACCTTCTAAACCTCATTTTGCATCGTCTCATTCTCTTTAAAGTCACCTTAAGCACCTTCTAAACACCATTTTGCATCGTCTCATTCTCTTTAAAGTCACTTTAAGCACCTTCTAAACCTCATTTTGCATCGTCTCATTCTCTTTAAAGTCACCTTAAGCACCTTCTAAACCTCATTTTGCATCGTCTCATTCTCTTTAAAGTCACCTTAAGCACCTTCTAAACCTCATTTTGCATCGTCTCATTCTCTTTAAAGTCACCTTAAGCACCTTCTAAAACACCATTTTGCATCGTCTCATTCTCTTTAAAGTCACTTTAAGCACCTTCTAAACACCATTTTGCATCGTCTCATTCTCTTTAAAGTCACTTTAAGCACTTTCTAAACCTCATTTTGCATCGTCTCATTCTCTTTAAAGTCACTTTAAGCACCTTCTAAACACCATTTTGCATCGTCTCATTCTCTTTAAAGTCACTTTAAGCACCTTCTAAACACCATTTTGCATCGTCTCATTCTCTTTAAAGTCACTTTAAGCACCTTCTAAACACCATTTTGCATCGTCTCATTCTCTTTAAAGTCACTTTAAGCACCTTCTAAACACCATTTTGCATCGTCTCATTCTCTTTAAAGTCACTTTAAGCACCTTCTAAACCTCATTTTGCATCGTCTCATTCTCTTTAAAGTCACTTTAAGCACCTTCTAAACACCATTTTGCATCGTCTCATTCTCTTTAAAGTCACTTTAAGCACCTTCTAAACCTCATTTAGCATCGTCTCATTCTCTTTAAAGTCACCTTAAGCACCTTCTAAACACCATTTTGCATCGTCTCATTCTCTTTAAAGTCACTTTAAGCACCTTCTAAACCTCATTTTGCATCGTCTCATTCTCTTTAAAGTCCCCTTAAGCACCTTCTAAACACCATTTTGCATCGTCTCATTCTCTTTAAAGTCACCTTAAGCACCTTCTAAACACCATTTTGCATCGTCTCATTCTCTTTAAAGTCACTTTAAGCACCTTCTAAACCTCATTTTGCATCGTCTCATTCTCTTTAAAGTCACTTTAAGCACCTTCTAAACCTCATTTTGCATCGTCTCATTCTCTTTAAAGTCACTTTAAGCACCTTCTAAACCTCATTTTGCATCGTCTCATTCTCTTTAAAGTCACCTTAAGCACCTTCTAAACACCATTTTGCATCGTCTCATTCTCTTTAAAGTCACTTTAAGCACCTTCTAAACCTCATTTTGCATCGTCTCATTCTCTTTAAAGTCACTTTAAGCACCTTCTTAACCTCATTTTGCATCATCTCATTCTCTTTAAAGTCACTTTAAGCACCTTCTAAACACCATTTTGCATCGTCTCATTCTCTTTAAAGTCACTTTAAGCACCTTCTAAACACCATTTTGCATCGTCTCATTCTCTTTAAAGTCACTTTAAGCACCTTCTAAACACCATTTTGCATCGTCTCATTCTCTTTAAAGTCACTTTAAGCACCTTCTAAACACCATTTTGCATCGTCTCATTCTCTTTAAAGTCACCTTAAGCACCTTCTAAACCTCATTTTGCATCGTCTCATTCTCTTTAAAGTCACTTTAAGCACCTTCTAAACACCATTTTGCATCGTCTCATTCTCTTTAAAGTCACTTTAAGCACCTTCTAAACACCATTTTGCATCGTCTCATTCTCTTTAAAGTCACTTTAAGCACCTTCTAAACACCATTTTGCATCGTCTCATTCTCTTTAAAGTCACTTTAAGCACCTTCTAAACCTCATTTTGCATCGTCTCATTCTCTTTAAAGTCACTTTAAGCACCTTCTAAACCTCATTTTGCATCGTCTCATTCTCTTTAAAGTCACTTTAAGCACCTTCTAAACCTCATTTTGCATCGTCTCATTCTCTTTAAAGTCACCTTAAGCACCTTCTAAACACCATTTTGCATCGTCTCATTCTCTTTAAAGTCACTTTAAGCACCTTCTAAACACCATTTTGCATCGTCTCATTCTCTTTAAAGTCACCTTAAGCACTCATCGTCTCATTCTCTTTAAAGTGACTTTAAGCACCTTCTAAACTCATTTTGCATCGTCTCATTCTCTTTAAAGTCACTTTAAGCACCTTCTAAACACCATTTTGCATCGTCTCATTCTCTTTAAAGTCACTTTAAGCACCTTCTAAACCTCATTTTGCATCGTCTCATTCTCTTTAAAGTCACTTTAAGCACCTTCTAAACCTCATTTTGCATCGTCTCATTCTCTTTAAAGTCACTTTAAGCACCTTCTAAACACCATTTTGCATCGTCTCATTCTCTTTAAAGTCACTTTAAGCACCTTCTAAACCTCATTTTGCGTCGTCTCATTCTCTTTAAAGTCACCTTAAGCACCTTCTAAACACCATTTTGCATCGTCTCATTCTCTTTAAAGTCACTTTAAGCACCTTCTAAACCTCATTTTGCATCGTCTCATTCTCTTTAAAGTCACTTTAAGCACCTTCTAAACCTCATTTTGCATCGTCTCATTCTCTTTAAAGTCACTTTAAAGCACCTTCTAAACCTCATTTTGCATCGTCTCATTCTCTTTAAAGTCACTTTAAGCACCTTCTAAAACCTCATTTTGCATCGTCTCATTCTCTTTAAAGTCACCTTAAGCACCTTCTAAACACCATTTTGCATCGTCTCATTCTCTTTAAAGTCACCTTAAGCACCTTCTAAACACCATTTTGCATCGTCTCATTCTCTTTAAAGTCACTTTAAGCACCTTCTAAACCTCATTTTTGCATCGTCTCATTCTCTTTAAAGTCACTTTAAGCACCTTCTAAACCTCATTTTGCATCGTCTCATTCTCTTTAAAGTCACTTTAAGCACCTTCTAAACACCATTTTGCATCGTCTCATTCTCTTTAAAGTCACTTTAAGCACCTTCTAAACACCATTTTGCATCGTCTCATTCTCTTTAAAGTCACTTTAAGCACCTTCTAAACACCATTTTGCATCGTCTCATTCTCTTTAAAGTCACTTTAAGCACCTTCTAAACACCATTTTGCATCGTCTCATTCTCTTTAAAGTCACCTTAAGCACCTTCTAAACCTCATTTTGCATCGTCTCATTCTCTTTAAAGTCACTTTAAGCACCTTCTAAACACCATTTTGCATCGTCTCATTCTCTTTAAAGTCACTTTAAGCACCTTCTAAACACCATTTTGCATCGTCTCATTCTCTTTAAAGTCACTTTAAGCACCTTCTAACACCATTTTGCATCGTCTCATTCTCTTTAAAGTCACTTTAAGCACCTTCTAAACCTCATTTTGCATCGTCTCATTCTCTTTAAAGTCACCTTAAGCACCTTCTAAACACCATTTTGCATCGTCTCATTCTCTTTAAAGTCACCTTAAGCACCTTCTAAACACCATTTTGCATCGTCTCATTCTCTTTAAAGTCACTTTAAGCACCTTCTAAACCTCATTTTGCATCGTCTCATTCTCTTTAAAGTCACTTTAAGCACCTTCTAAACCTCATTTTGCATCGTCTCATTCTCTTTAAAGTCACCTTAAGCACCTTCTAAACACCATTTTGCATCGTCTCATTCTCTTTAAAGTCACTTTAAGCACCTTCTAAACCTCATTTTGCATCGTCTCATTCTCTTTAAAGTCACTTTAAGCACCTTCTAAACCTCATTTTGCATCGTCTCATTCTCTTTAAAGTCACTTTAAGCACCTTCTAAACCTCATTTTGCATTGTCTCATTCTCTTTAAAGTCACCTTAAGCACCTTCTAAACACCATTTTGCATCGTCTCATTCTCTTTAAAGTCACTTTAAGCACCTTCTAAACCTCATTTTGCATCGTCTCATTCTCTTTAAAGTCACCTTAAGCACCTTCTAAACACCATTTTGCATCGTCTCATTCTCTTTAAAGTCACTTTAAGCACCTTCTAAACCTCATTTTGCATCGTCTCATTCTCTTTAAAGTCACCTTAAGCACCTTCTAAACACCATTTTGCATCGTCTCATTCTCTTTAAAGTCACCTTAAGCACCTTCTAAACACCATTTTGCATCGTCTCATTCTCTTTAAAGTCACTTTAAGCACCTTCTAAACCTCATTTTGCATCGTCTCATTCTCTTTAAAGTCACTTTAAGCACCTTCTAAACACCATTTTGCATCGTCTCATTCTCTTTAAAGTCACTTTAAGCACCTTCTAAACCTCATTTTGCATCGTCTCATTCTCTTTAAAGTCACTTTAAGCACCTCTAAACACCATTTTGCATCGTCTCATTCTCTTTAAAGTCACCTTAAGCACCTTCTAAACACCATTTTGCATCGTCTCATTCTCTTTAAAGTCACTTTAAGCACCTTCTAAACACCATTTTGCATCGTCTCATTCTCTTTAAAGTCACTTTAAGCACCTTCTAAACCTCATTTTGCATCGTCTCATTCTCTTTAAAGTCACCTTAAGCACCTTCTAAACCTCATTTTGCATCGTCTCATTCTCTTTAAAGTCACTTTAAGCACCTTCTAAACACCATTTTGCATCGTCTCATTCTCTTATAGTCACTTTAAGCACCTTCTAAACACCATTTTGCATCGTCTCATTCTCTTTAAAGTCACTTTAAGCACCTTCTAAACCTCATTTTGCATCGTTTCATTCTCTTTAAAGTCACTTTAAGCACCTTCTAAACCTCATTTTGCATCGTCTCATTCTCTTTAAAAGTCACCTTAAGCACCTTCTAACACCATTTTGCATCGTCTCATTCTCTTTAAAGTCTCTTTAAGCACCTTCTAAACCTCATTTTGCATCGTCTCATTCTCTTTAAAGTCACCTTAAGCACCTTCTAAACACCATTTTGCATCGTCTCATTCTCTTTAAAGTCACTTTAAGCACCTTCTAAACCTCATTTTGCATCGTCTCATTCTCTTTAAAGTCACCTTAAGCACCTTCTAAACACCATTTTGCATCGTCTCATTCTCTTTAAAGTCACCTTAAGCACCTTCTTAACACCATTTTGCATAATCTCATTCTCCTTAAAGTCACTTTAAGCACCTTCTAAACACCATTTTGCATCGTCTCATTCTCTTTAAAGTCACCTTAAGCACCTTCTAAACACCATTTTGCATCGTCTCATTCTCTTTAAAGTCACCTTAAGCACCTTCTAAACACCATTTTGCATCGTCTCATTCTCTTTAAAGTCACTTTAAGCACCTTCTAAACACCATTTTGCATCGTCTCATTCTCTTTAAAGTCACCTTAAGCACCTTCTAAACACCATTTTGCATCGTCTCATTCTCTTTAAAGTCACCTTAAGCACCTTCTAAAACACCATTTTGAATCGTCTCATTCTCTTTAAAGTCACTTTAAGCACCTTCTAAACCTCATTTTGCATCGTCTCATTCTCTTTAAAGTCACTTTAAGCACCTTCTAAACCTCATTTTGCATCGTCTCATTCTCTTTAAAGTCACCTTAAGCACCTTCTAAACACCATTTTGCATCGTCTCATTCTCTTTAAAGTCACTTTAAGCACCTTCTAAACCTCATTTTGCATCGTCTCATTCTCTTTAAAGTCACCTTAACCACCTTCTAAACACCATTTTGCATCGTCTCATTCTCTTTAAAGTCACCTTAAGCACCTACTAAACACCATTTTTGCATCGTCTCATTCTCTTTAAAGTCACTTAAAGCACCTTCTAAACCTCATTTTGCATCGTCTCATTCTCTTTAAAGTCACTTTAAGCACCTTCTAAACCTCATTTTGCATCGTCTCATTCTCTTTAAAGTCACCTTAAGCACCTTCTAAACACCATTTTGCATCGTCTCATTCTCTTTAAAGTCACTTTAAGCACCTTCTAAACTCATTTTGCATCGTCTCATTCTCTTTAAAGTCACTTTAAGCACCTTCTAAACCTCATTTTGCATCGTCTCATTCTCTTTAAAGTCACTTTAAGCACCTTCTAAACCTCATTTTGCATCGTCTCATTCTCTTTAAAGTCACCTTAAGCACCTTCTAAACACCATTTTGCATCGTCTCATTCTCTTTAAAGTCACTTTAGGCACCTTCTAAACCTCATTTTGCATCGTCTCATTCTCTTTAAAGTCACCTTAAGCACCTTCTAAACACCATTTTGCATCGTCTCATTCTCTTTAAAGTCACTTTAAGCACCTTCTAAACCTCATTTTGCATCGTCTCATTCTCTTTAAAGTCACCTTAAGCACCTTCTAAACACCATTTTGCATCGTCTCATTCTCTTTAAAGTCACCTTAAGCACCTTCTAAACACCATTTTGCATCGTCTCATTCTCTTTAAAGTCACTTTAAGCACCTTCTAAACCTCATTTTGCATCGTCTCATTCTCTTTAAAGTCACTTTAAGCACCTTCTAAACACCATTTTGCATCGTCTCATTCTCTTTAAAGTCACTTTAAGCACCTTCTAAACCTCATTTTGCATCGTCTCATTCTCTTTAAAGTCACTTTAAGCACCTTCTAAACACCATTTTGCATCGTCTCATTCTCTTTAAAGTCACCTTAAGCACCTTCTAAACACCATTTTGCATCGTCTCATTCTCTTTAAAGTCACTTTAAGCACCTTCTAAACACCATTTTGCATCGTCTCATTCTCTTTAAAGTCACTTTAAGCACCTTCTAAACCTCATTTTGCATCGTCTCATTCTCTTTAAAGTCACCTTAAGCACCTTCTAAACCTCATTTTGCATCGTCTCATTCTCTTTAAAAGTCACTTTAAGCACCTTCTAACACCATTTTGCATCGTCTCATTCTCTTTATAGTCACTTTAAGCACCTTCTAAACACCATTTTGCATCGTCTCATTCTCTTTAAAGTCACTTTAAGCACCTTCTAAAACCTCATTTTGCATCGTTTCATTCTCTTTAAAGTCACTTTAAGCACCTTCTAAACCTCATTTTGCATCGTCTCATTCTCTTTAAAGTCACCTTAAGCACCTTCTAAACACCATTTTGCATCGTCTCATTCTCTTTAAAGTCACTTTAAGCACCTTCTA